>NC_091283.1:419833005-419926089 GCF_032444005.1 Ranitomeya imitator | reverse complement strand
GGTGAAGGTTCCGTGCATAGATTCTATCTACTGCAGGCGGGCAGGCAGCAGCAGCGCACCCAGTTGGTCAAAAGCATTAGAATACTACTCACACAGTACAAGACAAAATAGACAAGACTAGCACATTCAAGATCATCACAGACACCATTTTTCCTTCTTTATTGAAATACATATCATACACCACATAATTAAAAGTCAGTGGTCCACAAGAGGGAGCCAATGTTTTACAAAGGAATTTGTGCATGCGGTCACAAATGTAGTATGTATGGCCGAACTACTCGTAGGATACTTCAATTTAAACACTTCATGCTGACAGACAGCAGGCAGGCAGGCAGGCAGGCAGGCAGGCAGGCAGGCAGGCAGGCAGGCAGGCAGGGGCCTAATTTTGTAGATGGCACAATATATTAGCAACACTGTTACAAAGGCCTCATTCGGGCCTACATCTTAACACACCTGTTGCAACCAGCAAAGATTGCTTGATTGCTTGATTGATTGATTGCATATTGGATGCAATCCAATGCTGAACATGCACAGGTGAAAGCAAGGCACAGGAAATGTTGCAAACGGTCCAGTGAAACTGAGCAAATTGCTACATTTGCCACCTGAAACGTGCTTCTTTGACCCTGAAAAGAATTCTCAGAAAGTGTTAAATGACAACTTGCTGGGCTGATTTCAATTCAATCTGTTTTTGGAAACCGGATCAGAGAAGGGGTGCACTGTTCCCGGAGATACTGCAATAACGGGTCAATGCGTGGAGTGGACAGAGCAAGCTCCATTTCCAGCTCCCTGTTCTAAAAATCCATTTAATATATGGTCCCCAAATAGGGGACGTATCAGATATTAAACTGATAAGAACAGATACTACACTTGATCTTAGCCAAAAGGCCGAGAAGCGATAGCCTGAAATGGTTTGCCACTCCAGACGCCCCATGGCCCACAACCAGGACTCACTGTGGAGAGAGCCCAAAAGATGATTGCCCAGGGGAAGACATTTTTTTTCTAAACTCTGGATGCCTTCTCAAATGGCAGTTCTGGTGTGTGTGGGGGCGTGTGGGGGGTGTGTGGGGGTGTGTGGGGGTGTGTTCAATTTGGGCCCAACGCGTTTTTAAAAAATCTGCCTAACTCCGCCTAATCTGCATAACGCCGCCTGATCTGCATAACTCCGCCCATCTGAACACACCCTCCATCCCTTTGGCGCTCCAGAGTGCAACTATTAGTGCAAGTCTGCAAATTGCCCCTTTAAAAAAAAAAAAGACAATCCCCCTACCATGTGGTCTGCTGCTGTTCCAGCAGCAGACTGAAGACGGCGCCATTTTTCTCTGCCTTAGATAAGTCCAGAGCCCATTGTGACACGTGAGAGTTCCGGAGTCAATGGCTGAAGGCCCCATTGTGACAGCAGCAGCAGGTGAAGGTTCCGTGCATAGATTCTATCTACTGCAGGCGGGCAGGCAGCAGCAGCGCACCCAGTTGGTCAAAAGCATTAGAATACTACTCACACAGTACAAGACAAAATAGACAAGACTAGCACATTCAAGATCATCACAGACACCATTTTTCCTTCTTTATTGAAATACATATCATACACCACATAATTAAAAGTCAGTGGTCCACAAGAGGGAGCCAATGTTTTACAAAGGAATTTGTGCATGCGGTCACAAATGTAGTATGTATGGCCGAACTACTCGTAGGATACTTCAATTTAAACACTTCATGCTGACAGACAGCAGGCAGGCAGGCAGGCAGGCAGGCAGGCAGGCAGGCAGGCAGGCAGGCAGGCAGGGGCCTAATTTTGTAGATGGCACAATATATTAGCAACACTGTTACAAAGGCCTCATTCGGGCCTACATCTTAACACACCTGTTGCAACCAGCAAAGATTGCTTGATTGCTTGATTGATTGATTGCATATTGGATGCAATCCAATGCTGAACATGCACAGGTGAAAGCAAGGCACAGGAAATGTTGCAAACGGTCCAGTGAAACTGAGCAAATTGCTACATTTGCCACCTGAAACGTGCTTCTTTGACCCTGAAAAGAATTCTCAGAAAGTGTTAAATGACAACTTGCTGGGCTGATTTCAATTCAATCTGTTTTTGGAAACCGGATCAGAGAAGGGGTGCACTGTTCCCGGAGATACTGCAATAACGGGTCAATGCGTGGAGTGGACAGAGCAAGCTCCATTTCCAGCTCCCTGTTCTAAAAATCCATTTAATATATGGTCCCCAAATAGGGGACGTATCAGATATTAAACTGATAAGAACAGATACTACACTTGATCTTAGCCAAAAGGCCGAGAAGCGATAGCCTGAAATGGTTTGCCACTCCAGACGCCCCATGGCCCACAACCAGGACTCACTGTGGAGAGAGCCCAAAAGATGATTGCCCAGGGGAAGACATTTTTTTTCTAAACTCTGGATGCCTTCTCAAATGGCAGTTCTGGTGTGTGTGGGGGCGTGTGGGGGGTGTGTGGGGGTGTGTGGGGGTGTGTTCAATTTGGGCCCAACGCGTTTTTAAAAAATCTGCCTAACTCCGCCTAATCTGCATAACGCCGCCTGATCTGCATAACTCCGCCCATCTGAACACACCCTCCATCCCTTTGGCGCTCCAGAGTGCAACTATTAGTGCAAGTCTGCAAATTGCCCCTTTAAAAAAAAAAAAGACAATCCCCCTACCATGTGGTCTGCTGCTGTTCCAGCAGCAGACTGAAGACGGCGCCATTTTTCTCTGCCTTAGATAAGTCCAGAGCCCATTGTGACACGTGAGAGTTCCGGAGTCAATGGCTGAAGGCCCCATTGTGACAGCAGCAGCAGGTGAAGGTTCCGTGCATAGATTCTATCTACTGCAGGCGGGCAGGCAGCAGCAGCGCACCCAGTTGGTCAAAAGCATTAGAATACTACTCACACAGTACAAGACAAAATAGACAAGACTAGCACATTCAAGATCATCACAGACACCATTTTTCCTTCTTTATTGAAATACATATCATACACCACATAATTAAAAGTCAGTGGTCCACAAGAGGGAGCCAATGTTTTACAAAGGAATTTGTGCATGCGGTCACAAATGTAGTATGTATGGCCGAACTACTCGTAGGATACTTCAATTTAAACACTTCATGCTGACAGACAGCAGGCAGGCAGGCAGGCAGGCAGGCAGGCAGGCAGGCAGGCAGGCAGGCAGGCAGGGGCCTAATTTTGTAGATGGCACAATATATTAGCAACACTGTTACAAAGGCCTCATTCGGGCCTACATCTTAACACACCTGTTGCAACCAGCAAAGATTGCTTGATTGCTTGATTGATTGATTGCATATTGGATGCAATCCAATGCTGAACATGCACAGGTGAAAGCAAGGCACAGGAAATGTTGCAAACGGTCCAGTGAAACTGAGCAAATTGCTACATTTGCCACCTGAAACGTGCTTCTTTGACCCTGAAAAGAATTCTCAGAAAGTGTTAAATGACAACTTGCTGGGCTGATTTCAATTCAATCTGTTTTTGGAAACCGGATCAGAGAAGGGGTGCACTGTTCCCGGAGATACTGCAATAACGGGTCAATGCGTGGAGTGGACAGAGCAAGCTCCATTTCCAGCTCCCTGTTCTAAAAATCCATTTAATATATGGTCCCCAAATAGGGGACGTATCAGATATTAAACTGATAAGAACAGATACTACACTTGATCTTAGCCAAAAGGCCGAGAAGCGATAGCCTGAAATGGTTTGCCACTCCAGACGCCCCATGGCCCACAACCAGGACTCACTGTGGAGAGAGCCCAAAAGATGATTGCCCAGGGGAAGACATTTTTTTTCTAAACTCTGGATGCCTTCTCAAATGGCAGTTCTGGTGTGTGTGGGGGCGTGTGGGGGGTGTGTGGGGGTGTGTGGGGGTGTGTTCAATTTGGGCCCAACGCGTTTTTAAAAAATCTGCCTAACTCCGCCTAATCTGCATAACGCCGCCTGATCTGCATAACTCCGCCCATCTGAACACACCCTCCATCCCTTTGGCGCTCCAGAGTGCAACTATTAGTGCAAGTCTGCAAATTGCCCCTTTAAAAAAAAAAAAGACAATCCCCCTACCATGTGGTCTGCTGCTGTTCCAGCAGCAGACTGAAGACGGCGCCATTTTTCTCTGCCTTAGATAAGTCCAGAGCCCATTGTGACACGTGAGAGTTCCGGAGTCAATGGCTGAAGGCCCCATTGTGACAGCAGCAGCAGGTGAAGGTTCCGTGCATAGATTCTATCTACTGCAGGCGGGCAGGCAGCAGCAGCGCACCCAGTTGGTCAAAAGCATTAGAATACTACTCACACAGTACAAGACAAAATAGACAAGACTAGCACATTCAAGATCATCACAGACACCATTTTTCCTTCTTTATTGAAATACATATCATACACCACATAATTAAAAGTCAGTGGTCCACAAGAGGGAGCCAATGTTTTACAAAGGAATTTGTGCATGCGGTCACAAATGTAGTATGTATGGCCGAACTACTCGTAGGATACTTCAATTTAAACACTTCATGCTGACAGACAGCAGGCAGGCAGGCAGGCAGGCAGGCAGGCAGGCAGGCAGGCAGGCAGGCAGGCAGGGGCCTAATTTTGTAGATGGCACAATATATTAGCAACACTGTTACAAAGGCCTCATTCGGGCCTACATCTTAACACACCTGTTGCAACCAGCAAAGATTGCTTGATTGCTTGATTGATTGATTGCATATTGGATGCAATCCAATGCTGAACATGCACAGGTGAAAGCAAGGCACAGGAAATGTTGCAAACGGTCCAGTGAAACTGAGCAAATTGCTACATTTGCCACCTGAAACGTGCTTCTTTGACCCTGAAAAGAATTCTCAGAAAGTGTTAAATGACAACTTGCTGGGCTGATTTCAATTCAATCTGTTTTTGGAAACCGGATCAGAGAAGGGGTGCACTGTTCCCGGAGATACTGCAATAACGGGTCAATGCGTGGAGTGGACAGAGCAAGCTCCATTTCCAGCTCCCTGTTCTAAAAATCCATTTAATATATGGTCCCCAAATAGGGGACGTATCAGATATTAAACTGATAAGAACAGATACTACACTTGATCTTAGCCAAAAGGCCGAGAAGCGATAGCCTGAAATGGTTTGCCACTCCAGACGCCCCATGGCCCACAACCAGGACTCACTGTGGAGAGAGCCCAAAAGATGATTGCCCAGGGGAAGACATTTTTTTTCTAAACTCTGGATGCCTTCTCAAATGGCAGTTCTGGTGTGTGTGGGGGCGTGTGGGGGGTGTGTGGGGGTGTGTGGGGGTGTGTTCAATTTGGGCCCAACGCGTTTTTAAAAAATCTGCCTAACTCCGCCTAATCTGCATAACGCCGCCTGATCTGCATAACTCCGCCCATCTGAACACACCCTCCATCCCTTTGGCGCTCCAGAGTGCAACTATTAGTGCAAGTCTGCAAATTGCCCCTTTAAAAAAAAAAAAGACAATCCCCCTACCATGTGGTCTGCTGCTGTTCCAGCAGCAGACTGAAGACGGCGCCATTTTTCTCTGCCTTAGATAAGTCCAGAGCCCATTGTGACACGTGAGAGTTCCGGAGTCAATGGCTGAAGGCCCCATTGTGACAGCAGCAGCAGGTGAAGGTTCCGTGCATAGATTCTATCTACTGCAGGCGGGCAGGCAGCAGCAGCGCACCCAGTTGGTCAAAAGCATTAGAATACTACTCACACAGTACAAGACAAAATAGACAAGACTAGCACATTCAAGATCATCACAGACACCATTTTTCCTTCTTTATTGAAATACATATCATACACCACATAATTAAAAGTCAGTGGTCCACAAGAGGGAGCCAATGTTTTACAAAGGAATTTGTGCATGCGGTCACAAATGTAGTATGTATGGCCGAACTACTCGTAGGATACTTCAATTTAAACACTTCATGCTGACAGACAGCAGGCAGGCAGGCAGGCAGGCAGGCAGGCAGGCAGGCAGGCAGGCAGGCAGGCAGGGGCCTAATTTTGTAGATGGCACAATATATTAGCAACACTGTTACAAAGGCCTCATTCGGGCCTACATCTTAACACACCTGTTGCAACCAGCAAAGATTGCTTGATTGCTTGATTGATTGATTGCATATTGGATGCAATCCAATGCTGAACATGCACAGGTGAAAGCAAGGCACAGGAAATGTTGCAAACGGTCCAGTGAAACTGAGCAAATTGCTACATTTGCCACCTGAAACGTGCTTCTTTGACCCTGAAAAGAATTCTCAGAAAGTGTTAAATGACAACTTGCTGGGCTGATTTCAATTCAATCTGTTTTTGGAAACCGGATCAGAGAAGGGGTGCACTGTTCCCGGAGATACTGCAATAACGGGTCAATGCGTGGAGTGGACAGAGCAAGCTCCATTTCCAGCTCCCTGTTCTAAAAATCCATTTAATATATGGTCCCCAAATAGGGGACGTATCAGATATTAAACTGATAAGAACAGATACTACACTTGATCTTAGCCAAAAGGCCGAGAAGCGATAGCCTGAAATGGTTTGCCACTCCAGACGCCCCATGGCCCACAACCAGGACTCACTGTGGAGAGAGCCCAAAAGATGATTGCCCAGGGGAAGACATTTTTTTTCTAAACTCTGGATGCCTTCTCAAATGGCAGTTCTGGTGTGTGTGGGGGCGTGTGGGGGGTGTGTGGGGGTGTGTGGGGGTGTGTTCAATTTGGGCCCAACGCGTTTTTAAAAAATCTGCCTAACTCCGCCTAATCTGCATAACGCCGCCTGATCTGCATAACTCCGCCCATCTGAACACACCCTCCATCCCTTTGGCGCTCCAGAGTGCAACTATTAGTGCAAGTCTGCAAATTGCCCCTTTAAAAAAAAAAAAGACAATCCCCCTACCATGTGGTCTGCTGCTGTTCCAGCAGCAGACTGAAGACGGCGCCATTTTTCTCTGCCTTAGATAAGTCCAGAGCCCATTGTGACACGTGAGAGTTCCGGAGTCAATGGCTGAAGGCCCCATTGTGACAGCAGCAGCAGGTGAAGGTTCCGTGCATAGATTCTATCTACTGCAGGCGGGCAGGCAGCAGCAGCGCACCCAGTTGGTCAAAAGCATTAGAATACTACTCACACAGTACAAGACAAAATAGACAAGACTAGCACATTCAAGATCATCACAGACACCATTTTTCCTTCTTTATTGAAATACATATCATACACCACATAATTAAAAGTCAGTGGTCCACAAGAGGGAGCCAATGTTTTACAAAGGAATTTGTGCATGCGGTCACAAATGTAGTATGTATGGCCGAACTACTCGTAGGATACTTCAATTTAAACACTTCATGCTGACAGACAGCAGGCAGGCAGGCAGGCAGGCAGGCAGGCAGGCAGGCAGGCAGGCAGGCAGGCAGGGGCCTAATTTTGTAGATGGCACAATATATTAGCAACACTGTTACAAAGGCCTCATTCGGGCCTACATCTTAACACACCTGTTGCAACCAGCAAAGATTGCTTGATTGCTTGATTGATTGATTGCATATTGGATGCAATCCAATGCTGAACATGCACAGGTGAAAGCAAGGCACAGGAAATGTTGCAAACGGTCCAGTGAAACTGAGCAAATTGCTACATTTGCCACCTGAAACGTGCTTCTTTGACCCTGAAAAGAATTCTCAGAAAGTGTTAAATGACAACTTGCTGGGCTGATTTCAATTCAATCTGTTTTTGGAAACCGGATCAGAGAAGGGGTGCACTGTTCCCGGAGATACTGCAATAACGGGTCAATGCGTGGAGTGGACAGAGCAAGCTCCATTTCCAGCTCCCTGTTCTAAAAATCCATTTAATATATGGTCCCCAAATAGGGGACGTATCAGATATTAAACTGATAAGAACAGATACTACACTTGATCTTAGCCAAAAGGCCGAGAAGCGATAGCCTGAAATGGTTTGCCACTCCAGACGCCCCATGGCCCACAACCAGGACTCACTGTGGAGAGAGCCCAAAAGATGATTGCCCAGGGGAAGACATTTTTTTTCTAAACTCTGGATGCCTTCTCAAATGGCAGTTCTGGTGTGTGTGGGGGCGTGTGGGGGGTGTGTGGGGGTGTGTGGGGGTGTGTTCAATTTGGGCCCAACGCGTTTTTAAAAAATCTGCCTAACTCCGCCTAATCTGCATAACGCCGCCTGATCTGCATAACTCCGCCCATCTGAACACACCCTCCATCCCTTTGGCGCTCCAGAGTGCAACTATTAGTGCAAGTCTGCAAATTGCCCCTTTAAAAAAAAAAAAGACAATCCCCCTACCATGTGGTCTGCTGCTGTTCCAGCAGCAGACTGAAGACGGCGCCATTTTTCTCTGCCTTAGATAAGTCCAGAGCCCATTGTGACACGTGAGAGTTCCGGAGTCAATGGCTGAAGGCCCCATTGTGACAGCAGCAGCAGGTGAAGGTTCCGTGCATAGATTCTATCTACTGCAGGCGGGCAGGCAGCAGCAGCGCACCCAGTTGGTCAAAAGCATTAGAATACTACTCACACAGTACAAGACAAAATAGACAAGACTAGCACATTCAAGATCATCACAGACACCATTTTTCCTTCTTTATTGAAATACATATCATACACCACATAATTAAAAGTCAGTGGTCCACAAGAGGGAGCCAATGTTTTACAAAGGAATTTGTGCATGCGGTCACAAATGTAGTATGTATGGCCGAACTACTCGTAGGATACTTCAATTTAAACACTTCATGCTGACAGACAGCAGGCAGGCAGGCAGGCAGGCAGGCAGGCAGGCAGGCAGGCAGGCAGGCAGGCAGGGGCCTAATTTTGTAGATGGCACAATATATTAGCAACACTGTTACAAAGGCCTCATTCGGGCCTACATCTTAACACACCTGTTGCAACCAGCAAAGATTGCTTGATTGCTTGATTGATTGATTGCATATTGGATGCAATCCAATGCTGAACATGCACAGGTGAAAGCAAGGCACAGGAAATGTTGCAAACGGTCCAGTGAAACTGAGCAAATTGCTACATTTGCCACCTGAAACGTGCTTCTTTGACCCTGAAAAGAATTCTCAGAAAGTGTTAAATGACAACTTGCTGGGCTGATTTCAATTCAATCTGTTTTTGGAAACCGGATCAGAGAAGGGGTGCACTGTTCCCGGAGATACTGCAATAACGGGTCAATGCGTGGAGTGGACAGAGCAAGCTCCATTTCCAGCTCCCTGTTCTAAAAATCCATTTAATATATGGTCCCCAAATAGGGGACGTATCAGATATTAAACTGATAAGAACAGATACTACACTTGATCTTAGCCAAAAGGCCGAGAAGCGATAGCCTGAAATGGTTTGCCACTCCAGACGCCCCATGGCCCACAACCAGGACTCACTGTGGAGAGAGCCCAAAAGATGATTGCCCAGGGGAAGACATTTTTTTTCTAAACTCTGGATGCCTTCTCAAATGGCAGTTCTGGTGTGTGTGGGGGCGTGTGGGGGGTGTGTGGGGGTGTGTGGGGGTGTGTTCAATTTGGGCCCAACGCGTTTTTAAAAAATCTGCCTAACTCCGCCTAATCTGCATAACGCCGCCTGATCTGCATAACTCCGCCCATCTGAACACACCCTCCATCCCTTTGGCGCTCCAGAGTGCAACTATTAGTGCAAGTCTGCAAATTGCCCCTTTAAAAAAAAAAAAGACAATCCCCCTACCATGTGGTCTGCTGCTGTTCCAGCAGCAGACTGAAGACGGCGCCATTTTTCTCTGCCTTAGATAAGTCCAGAGCCCATTGTGACACGTGAGAGTTCCGGAGTCAATGGCTGAAGGCCCCATTGTGACAGCAGCAGCAGGTGAAGGTTCCGTGCATAGATTCTATCTACTGCAGGCGGGCAGGCAGCAGCAGCGCACCCAGTTGGTCAAAAGCATTAGAATACTACTCACACAGTACAAGACAAAATAGACAAGACTAGCACATTCAAGATCATCACAGACACCATTTTTCCTTCTTTATTGAAATACATATCATACACCACATAATTAAAAGTCAGTGGTCCACAAGAGGGAGCCAATGTTTTACAAAGGAATTTGTGCATGCGGTCACAAATGTAGTATGTATGGCCGAACTACTCGTAGGATACTTCAATTTAAACACTTCATGCTGACAGACAGCAGGCAGGCAGGCAGGCAGGCAGGCAGGCAGGCAGGCAGGCAGGCAGGCAGGGGCCTAATTTTGTAGATGGCACAATATATTAGCAACACTGTTACAAAGGCCTCATTCGGGCCTACATCTTAACACACCTGTTGCAACCAGCAAAGATTGCTTGATTGCTTGATTGATTGATTGCATATTGGATGCAATCCAATGCTGAACATGCACAGGTGAAAGCAAGGCACAGGAAATGTTGCAAACGGTCCAGTGAAACTGAGCAAATTGCTACATTTGCCACCTGAAACGTGCTTCTTTGACCCTGAAAAGAATTCTCAGAAAGTGTTAAATGACAACTTGCTGGGCTGATTTCAATTCAATCTGTTTTTGGAAACCGGATCAGAGAAGGGGTGCACTGTTCCCGGAGATACTGCAATAACGGGTCAATGCGTGGAGTGGACAGAGCAAGCTCCATTTCCAGCTCCCTGTTCTAAAAATCCATTTAATATATGGTCCCCAAATAGGGGACGTATCAGATATTAAACTGATAAGAACAGATACTACACTTGATCTTAGCCAAAAGGCCGAGAAGCGATAGCCTGAAATGGTTTGCCACTCCAGACGCCCCATGGCCCACAACCAGGACTCACTGTGGAGAGAGCCCAAAAGATGATTGCCCAGGGGAAGACATTTTTTTTCTAAACTCTGGATGCCTTCTCAAATGGCAGTTCTGGTGTGTGTGGGGGCGTGTGGGGGGTGTGTGGGGGTGTGTGGGGGTGTGTTCAATTTGGGCCCAACGCGTTTTTAAAAAATCTGCCTAACTCCGCCTAATCTGCATAACGCCGCCTGATCTGCATAACTCCGCCCATCTGAACACACCCTCCATCCCTTTGGCGCTCCAGAGTGCAACTATTAGTGCAAGTCTGCAAATTGCCCCTTTAAAAAAAAAAAAGACAATCCCCCTACCATGTGGTCTGCTGCTGTTCCAGCAGCAGACTGAAGACGGCGCCATTTTTCTCTGCCTTAGATAAGTCCAGAGCCCATTGTGACACGTGAGAGTTCCGGAGTCAATGGCTGAAGGCCCCATTGTGACAGCAGCAGCAGGTGAAGGTTCCGTGCATAGATTCTATCTACTGCAGGCGGGCAGGCAGCAGCAGCGCACCCAGTTGGTCAAAAGCATTAGAATACTACTCACACAGTACAAGACAAAATAGACAAGACTAGCACATTCAAGATCATCACAGACACCATTTTTCCTTCTTTATTGAAATACATATCATACACCACATAATTAAAAGTCAGTGGTCCACAAGAGGGAGCCAATGTTTTACAAAGGAATTTGTGCATGCGGTCACAAATGTAGTATGTATGGCCGAACTACTCGTAGGATACTTCAATTTAAACACTTCATGCTGACAGACAGCAGGCAGGCAGGCAGGCAGGCAGGCAGGCAGGCAGGCAGGCAGGCAGGCAGGCAGGGGCCTAATTTTGTAGATGGCACAATATATTAGCAACACTGTTACAAAGGCCTCATTCGGGCCTACATCTTAACACACCTGTTGCAACCAGCAAAGATTGCTTGATTGCTTGATTGATTGATTGCATATTGGATGCAATCCAATGCTGAACATGCACAGGTGAAAGCAAGGCACAGGAAATGTTGCAAACGGTCCAGTGAAACTGAGCAAATTGCTACATTTGCCACCTGAAACGTGCTTCTTTGACCCTGAAAAGAATTCTCAGAAAGTGTTAAATGACAACTTGCTGGGCTGATTTCAATTCAATCTGTTTTTGGAAACCGGATCAGAGAAGGGGTGCACTGTTCCCGGAGATACTGCAATAACGGGTCAATGCGTGGAGTGGACAGAGCAAGCTCCATTTCCAGCTCCCTGTTCTAAAAATCCATTTAATATATGGTCCCCAAATAGGGGACGTATCAGATATTAAACTGATAAGAACAGATACTACACTTGATCTTAGCCAAAAGGCCGAGAAGCGATAGCCTGAAATGGTTTGCCACTCCAGACGCCCCATGGCCCACAACCAGGACTCACTGTGGAGAGAGCCCAAAAGATGATTGCCCAGGGGAAGACATTTTTTTTCTAAACTCTGGATGCCTTCTCAAATGGCAGTTCTGGTGTGTGTGGGGGCGTGTGGGGGGTGTGTGGGGGTGTGTGGGGGTGTGTTCAATTTGGGCCCAACGCGTTTTTAAAAAATCTGCCTAACTCCGCCTAATCTGCATAACGCCGCCTGATCTGCATAACTCCGCCCATCTGAACACACCCTCCATCCCTTTGGCGCTCCAGAGTGCAACTATTAGTGCAAGTCTGCAAATTGCCCCTTTAAAAAAAAAAAAGACAATCCCCCTACCATGTGGTCTGCTGCTGTTCCAGCAGCAGACTGAAGACGGCGCCATTTTTCTCTGCCTTAGATAAGTCCAGAGCCCATTGTGACACGTGAGAGTTCCGGAGTCAATGGCTGAAGGCCCCATTGTGACAGCAGCAGCAGGTGAAGGTTCCGTGCATAGATTCTATCTACTGCAGGCGGGCAGGCAGCAGCAGCGCACCCAGTTGGTCAAAAGCATTAGAATACTACTCACACAGTACAAGACAAAATAGACAAGACTAGCACATTCAAGATCATCACAGACACCATTTTTCCTTCTTTATTGAAATACATATCATACACCACATAATTAAAAGTCAGTGGTCCACAAGAGGGAGCCAATGTTTTACAAAGGAATTTGTGCATGCGGTCACAAATGTAGTATGTATGGCCGAACTACTCGTAGGATACTTCAATTTAAACACTTCATGCTGACAGACAGCAGGCAGGCAGGCAGGCAGGCAGGCAGGCAGGCAGGCAGGCAGGCAGGCAGGCAGGGGCCTAATTTTGTAGATGGCACAATATATTAGCAACACTGTTACAAAGGCCTCATTCGGGCCTACATCTTAACACACCTGTTGCAACCAGCAAAGATTGCTTGATTGCTTGATTGATTGATTGCATATTGGATGCAATCCAATGCTGAACATGCACAGGTGAAAGCAAGGCACAGGAAATGTTGCAAACGGTCCAGTGAAACTGAGCAAATTGCTACATTTGCCACCTGAAACGTGCTTCTTTGACCCTGAAAAGAATTCTCAGAAAGTGTTAAATGACAACTTGCTGGGCTGATTTCAATTCAATCTGTTTTTGGAAACCGGATCAGAGAAGGGGTGCACTGTTCCCGGAGATACTGCAATAACGGGTCAATGCGTGGAGTGGACAGAGCAAGCTCCATTTCCAGCTCCCTGTTCTAAAAATCCATTTAATATATGGTCCCCAAATAGGGGACGTATCAGATATTAAACTGATAAGAACAGATACTACACTTGATCTTAGCCAAAAGGCCGAGAAGCGATAGCCTGAAATGGTTTGCCACTCCAGACGCCCCATGGCCCACAACCAGGACTCACTGTGGAGAGAGCCCAAAAGATGATTGCCCAGGGGAAGACATTTTTTTTCTAAACTCTGGATGCCTTCTCAAATGGCAGTTCTGGTGTGTGTGGGGGCGTGTGGGGGGTGTGTGGGGGTGTGTGGGGGTGTGTTCAATTTGGGCCCAACGCGTTTTTAAAAAATCTGCCTAACTCCGCCTAATCTGCATAACGCCGCCTGATCTGCATAACTCCGCCCATCTGAACACACCCTCCATCCCTTTGGCGCTCCAGAGTGCAACTATTAGTGCAAGTCTGCAAATTGCCCCTTTAAAAAAAAAAAAGACAATCCCCCTACCATGTGGTCTGCTGCTGTTCCAGCAGCAGACTGAAGACGGCGCCATTTTTCTCTGCCTTAGATAAGTCCAGAGCCCATTGTGACACGTGAGAGTTCCGGAGTCAATGGCTGAAGGCCCCATTGTGACAGCAGCAGCAGGTGAAGGTTCCGTGCATAGATTCTATCTACTGCAGGCGGGCAGGCAGCAGCAGCGCACCCAGTTGGTCAAAAGCATTAGAATACTACTCACACAGTACAAGACAAAATAGACAAGACTAGCACATTCAAGATCATCACAGACACCATTTTTCCTTCTTTATTGAAATACATATCATACACCACATAATTAAAAGTCAGTGGTCCACAAGAGGGAGCCAATGTTTTACAAAGGAATTTGTGCATGCGGTCACAAATGTAGTATGTATGGCCGAACTACTCGTAGGATACTTCAATTTAAACACTTCATGCTGACAGACAGCAGGCAGGCAGGCAGGCAGGCAGGCAGGCAGGCAGGCAGGCAGGCAGGCAGGCAGGGGCCTAATTTTGTAGATGGCACAATATATTAGCAACACTGTTACAAAGGCCTCATTCGGGCCTACATCTTAACACACCTGTTGCAACCAGCAAAGATTGCTTGATTGCTTGATTGATTGATTGCATATTGGATGCAATCCAATGCTGAACATGCACAGGTGAAAGCAAGGCACAGGAAATGTTGCAAACGGTCCAGTGAAACTGAGCAAATTGCTACATTTGCCACCTGAAACGTGCTTCTTTGACCCTGAAAAGAATTCTCAGAAAGTGTTAAATGACAACTTGCTGGGCTGATTTCAATTCAATCTGTTTTTGGAAACCGGATCAGAGAAGGGGTGCACTGTTCCCGGAGATACTGCAATAACGGGTCAATGCGTGGAGTGGACAGAGCAAGCTCCATTTCCAGCTCCCTGTTCTAAAAATCCATTTAATATATGGTCCCCAAATAGGGGACGTATCAGATATTAAACTGATAAGAACAGATACTACACTTGATCTTAAGCGGCGGCGGCGACGACGACGACGGATGCAAAAGCAAGCGTCTATCTGTTCTAAACATATTTCTAAACGTTGACTTCCAGGCCTTCTCTAATGCCAACTTACATTACGGAGACTTCAGTAGCATGCTAATTATTTGAATAATTATTCTAATATTTGTTAATTTATTCAGAAAAGGTAGTCATGTCTAAAACGTCACCCATTGCTACTCTGCTGCTTCAAATGAAAATCTCTCTAACTAAAATAGAATGTGCTGAGAAAGTAATCCACATGTAAGGTCTTCATCTGTGTTGTCAGGCAGTGTGACTCTCTTTTCTGATGTTGCACTATGCCATTTTTAGATCCTTCAGTTTACTAGTTACAGTACACATTGAGTCTCCACTTTTCATGTTGGGTTTAACACTGAGCCCACATCAAAGTCACGACATGTCAACTGTTTTACATGACATGTGTGCAATAGTGACAGGTGAGATTGTGATCCACCTACTACTATTAATTTGTTAACTGCCACTGTAAAGAATCTGACTATGGCATTTAACTACTGCTTCTGGCCATTTGGCCAGAAATGTGCGCATTGCCGACACGGACACATGATTAATGCTGTGTGCACACGTTGCTGTTTTTTGATGTTTTTTTTGCGGTTTTTGCCAATAAAAACGCTATAAAACCACAAAAAAAAGCACATACAATAAGCATCCCATCATTTAGAATGAATTCCGCATGTTTTGTACACAGGATGTGCTTTTTCCACGAAAAAACGCATCGCGGCAAAAAATGCAGCATGTTCATTAATTTTCCATTTTTTTAATTCGGCGGATTTCCCACTCCAAAATGCATTGGGAAGTGTACGGGAAAAAACGCGGCAAAACCGCGGCAAAATCGCGGAAAAAACGCATGAGGTTTTCTTGTGGATTTCTTGAGGAATATGTCGGGAATTCTCAGGAATTTTCGGCAAGAAATCCTGAACGTGTGCACATAGCCTAAAGGTACCGTCACACTTAGCGACACTGCAGCGATAACAACAACAATCCGGATCGCTGCAGCGTCGCTGTTTGGTCGCTGGAGAGCTGTCACACAGACCGCTCTCCAGCGACCAACAATGCCGGTAACCAGGGTAAACATCGGATAACTAAGCGCAGGGCCGCGCTTAGTAACCCGATGTTTACCCTGGTTACCATCCTAAAAGTAAAAAAAACAAACAGTACATACTTACCTACAGCCGTCTATCCTCAAGCGCTGTGCTCTGCGCCCCATTAAAAATCAATCAATAAAAAAATTAAACCTACACAGATTTTGTATCGCCGCTTTCAGAATCGCACAATCTATCAATAAAAAAACGATTAACCTGATCGCTAGACAGTGTAGGTGTACCAAGAAAAAAATTCAAAACGACAGAATTAGGTTTTTTGGGTCGCCACAACATTGCATTGAAATGCAACAACGAGCGATCAAAAGAACATATCTGCGCAAAACTGGTATCAGTAAAAATGTCAGTTCGCCACACTTAAAATAAGCCCTCAGCAAGCCCTCAAGCAACCCCATATGGATGAAAAATAGAGACGCTACAGGTATCGGAAAATTGAGCAATTTTTTTTTTAAAGGTTGACATTTTTGTCAGAACAAATAACCTAGACATGTTTGGTGTCCATAAACTCATAATGACGTGGAGAATCACAATAGCAGGTCTGTTTTAGCATTTAGTGAACCTAGCAAAAATACAAAACAAAAAACAAGGATGGGATTCCACTTTTTTTGCAAATTCACCACACTTGGATTTTTTTTTCATGTTTTAGAGTACAAGACATACTGAAACCAATGGTGTTGGTCAAAACTACCGTACTACTCTTCCCACTACAAATAAGCCTCACATGGCCATATTGACGGAATAATAAGAAAGTTATGGCTCTGGAAAAGACAGAAAAAATAAAATGCAAACATTACAAAGGGCTGATTCTTGAACGGGTCTATCTATTACATTTATATTTAATCACTGTAATTACAGTAAAACAAGTAATTTAAAGAGTGACCAAACTTTGGTTTAGACAAGCAGAGTCACTATTTTTATTCACTATTTTTATGCCCAGTGACAACTGGTCTGAAATGTTTGTGTCACTCGCTTAGGGTGACGGATAACATCGTATGCAGGACAGAGCCACTTCTTTGTCGTGACTCAATCACAAATAACCCATCACTACTTATCATCACATTCTTTGTTATTTCGTCTAATAATCATTTCTCTTTACTTTAGATTATTATGTGATATTTTTGTCCGGTTGCAAAGATGCTATGCGAGGAGGACCTTCGTGACATCATGGTCATGTGATCACGACGTCATCGCAGGCAAACCTGAGACCGGACGGCCGCGTGCAGCACTGAGAGGTGAGTATATCATTAGTTTTTTTTTTTTTTTTTTTAAAACACAAATATGGTTCCCAGGGCCGGAGAGTCTCCTCTCCTCCACCCCAGGTAGCAACCGCACATTATCCGCTTACTTCCCACAGGGTGGGCATAGTCCCATGCGGAAAGTAAGCGGATCAATGCATTTATATGTGTGTGCAGAATCGCTGCGATTCTGCACAAAAGAAGTGACATGCTGCGGATTGTAAACCAACCGCTGCGTTTCTGCGCGATTTTTCACACAGCATGTGCACAGCGGATTGCAGTTTCCATAGGTTTACATGTTTACACGGTAAACGCAATGGAAACGCAGGTTTACATGGTAAACGCAATGGAAACTGCTGCGAAACCCGCAGCGTCAAAATTGCTGCGGTTCCGCGGTATAAAACACAACGTGTGCACATAGCCTACAGTTTTTGCATTTAAATTTTTCGCTACCCTTCTTTCCAGAGCCAAAACCTATTTACAATTTTTTTCAGTATGCCATTGTGAGAGATTGTTTTTCGCAGGACAACGTGCACTTTTGAGTGTGATATATATAGACGCCGGCATATAGACGCCACAAACTGCCCAGAGCGACAGCGCCCAGGGTGCCGCTGTGATGATCCGGAGGCATATGCCAGGGTGTAACAGCGGGATTTCAGGTACAAACCCGGAAGTCAAGGACAGCAGGGAGTATCTACTGCTGAATGACTGGCAGTACTAAATTACAAGCAGTAGATACTCCCTCCCTGCTGTCCTTGACTTCCGGGTTTGTACCTGAAATCCCGCTGTTACAGCCTGGCATATGCCTCCGGATCATCACAGCGGCAACCCCGCACGCATGCGCGCTGGGCGCTGTCGCTACGGGCGCTTTGCGGCGTCTATATGCCTGGGCGGTTGCCATGGCTATGGCGGCGCCCCTGCATGACGACGACGTCGTCGTCGTCATCGTCGTCGTCGTCGTCGTCGTCGTCGACGCCGCCGCCGGGAGTGCCAGACTGTCCCGGCGTTGCCTGCGTTACTTCCAGTGTACGCTGGAGATTGATCTTCTGGTGGGATATTTAAGGAGCAGCATATGACCATTATGGCACGCCCCCTGACGAAGGAGTTCCCCTCCGAAACACGCGTCGGACGAACGTGCAGATTCGGGTCATGTCAGAACATCAGCAGCCGTACCTACAGGTAGCATACTATGTAGCAGCAGTGTCTGCTCTGTAACATGTGATCTACTAGTGTAACTGTGGGTTGCATAGTATAGAGAGTGTTAGTTGCCTACTGAGTCTATGTTTTACTTTCATGTATGGGCATTACCCTACCCCTGTTATTGGCATTATATGCCAGCCCTTTAGTGTGCACTTGATAATTGGGTAATTACCGTGTGGGCCTAACTTGAGCTCCATACACCGACGGGTTGGGGGTTTTGCCCTATGATACAGCGATACATAGATACCACACATTAGCTAACTCTCCAGCTGGTTTGCTCTTACTTTCACTACTTACCGAGTACTACTTGTTTAAATGACCAGTTCCCTTGCTGTATGTCCTTCTTGCACAGGCAGCGGGTCTTTTTCCCTGTGATCTGTGCTTTCTTGCCACTGTGTCCTATGTTATGGTCCACTTTTTATCGAGTATGGTATTCTGTATTAATAAAGGTGTATTTGTTACTTTACTTTTGTTCCTAGTGTCGTTTCTTCTGTGGTATCCACAGTCCCCCTTGGTTTGCACGTAAGCCAGTCTGCACGTAAGCCAGATATTTCTTCTAAGAGTGGTTGCATACTCTGTGCTAGTAACTTTTTCATGAAGGCTCTAGCCTCTAGAGATTGGGGCTGAATCTTCTAAGGTGAATTCGCAGTCCGAGCCTTCTCCACTAGAGTCGGAGTCCTCCAAGATGTCCGGAGAGATGTGTCTTTTAGATAATTTATTTGAAGGAGTATGAGACTTTCGGGTCCTTTTTTGAGATATTTTTTCCAAATTTCCATGTGTTTTACGAATCTGATTATCAGCAAGAGGTTTAGCTGAGTGTTTATCATGCTCTTTGTTTGTTTTACCCATATTAAAGCTTCTGATGGCGTGCGTGAGACGCAATGGTCACCACTTGAACATTCAAACGGGAGGTGTTTGTAAAGCGATTATCTACTGTTCGAACATAAGTTGGCGCTCTGTGTCAATCCGGCTTCTTTCCAGTTTTAACGGAGATAGAAGGAGGAAAAAAAACTAAATATAACTGTGAAAGAAAAAATAAAAATGGAAAAAAAATCAAATAAAATTGAGTTGAAGCAGCATTTCCTATATATCACCAGTAGATGTCAGTGGAGTACTGCATATTAAACCCACTAGTTTCTTTGGATGCAGTTGTAAGTGGATTGCAGTGTAAGTGGATTGCAGGAGATTGTCCTTTGTAAGTGGTGTACTGCAGAGAAATTTCTTTAGGGATTTTGGGTTTTTTGTGACCCTGTTGATATGGCTGCAGAAGAATCCAGAAAAAGAGGAAAACCGGGCCAAACCTTAGTACAGCAATCACAGAAGGTCAAAATGTCTTTTCCTCCTTCTCCTTCCACTCCCTCCCTCCCTTCCTCCCTTCCTTCCTTATATTCTCCCTCTCCTCCCTTCTTTCCCCCAGGTGGCGTCTAGTAGCTCAGTTTAACCCTTCACCAGGGGGTTGCCCAGTATGTTAGTGCAGGTTACCGGGGGGGTTAGAGGGGATGCACGGCTGCATCGGTTCAAACCGATGCTGCTGCAGGGGTTCAAACCGATGCACCACAAGTCCCAGGTGTGAGCACTGGAGCGCGGCTGCTCCCTTTCACCTCAGGCGACAGGAAGGCGATTTCGCCCGGTGACCAGTCCCTCTATGGTGCCCGCAGCGGTGGTTCAGGTGGCCGCAACTCGGCTACAGGTGTAGCGCGACAGCTCCGATTCACCCCACAGGTGAGTGAGCGTTTGGTGGAATGCGGTAAAGCGCGACTTCAGTGGTGAATGCGAACGGCAGCCGGAGGGGTTGGCGGGGAGCGCTGCTGCCGGCGAGGCCGCAGGATGTGCGTCTCCCTCAGGTCTTCTTACCTCCTCCCGGCGCCGCCGAACGCTCTAGACGATCAGTCAGGACCCCAGGTGTAAAGGGTGGTGGGGGGGAGATTCCCACTGCACTGCAGGGTAGTCTGACAAGGTCTCCACACTGGGCGCAGCACGCAGCTCACAACTGGCGGGAAGGGTAATCCTCCAGTAGGCTCCAGGCCCACGTGTAGGCCTCGGGAGGGATCTAAGTGTAATTAAACACCAATTTGTGGGTCAGATGAGGCGAAAAAGTCATCTGGGCCAGCAGGGAGATGAGTAAAGTCCTCCAATCTGGTAGATGGGTTATCAAAGCTGTAGATTTAGTTGGATAGTTGGATAATTGCAGCTACAGTTAGGGCCAGAAATATTTGGACAGTGACACAAGTTTTGTTATTTTAGCTGTTTACAAAAACATGTTCAGAAATACAATTATATATATAATATGGGCTGAAAGTGCACACTCCCAGCTGCAATATGATAGTTTTCACATCCAAATCGGAGAAAAGGTTTAGGAATCATAGCTCTGTAATACATAGCGTCCTCTTTTTCAAGGGACCAAAAGTAATTGGACAATGGACTCTAAGGGCTGCAATTAACTCTGAAGGCGTCTCGCTCGTTAACCTGTAATCAATGAAGTAGTTAAAAGCTCAGGGGTGGATTCCAGGTGTGTGGTTTTGCATTTGGAAGCTGTTGCTGTGAGCAGACAACATGCGGTCAAAGGAACTCTCAATTGAGGTGAAGCAGAACATCCTGAGGCTGAAAAAAAAAAAAAAAATCCATCAGAGAGATAGCAGACATGCTTGGAGTAGCAAAATCAACAGTTGGGTACATTCTGAGAAAAAAGGAATTGACTGGTGAGCTTGGGAACTCAAAAAGGCCTGGGCGTCCACGGATGACAACAGTGGTGGATGATCGCCCGCCGCATACTTAATTTGGTGAAGAAGAACCCGTTCACAACATCAACTGAAGTCCAGAACACTCTCAGTGAAGTAGGTGTATCTGTCTCTAAGTCAACAGTAAAGAGAAGACTCCATGACAGTAAATACAAAGGGTTCACATCTAGATGCAAACCATTCATCAATACCAAAAATAGACAGGCCAGAGTTAAATTTGCAGAAAAACACCTCAAGAAGCCAGCTCAGTTCTGGAAAAGTATTCTATGGACAGATGAGACAAAGATCAACCTGTACCAGAATGATGGGAAGAAAAAAGTTTGGAGAAGAAAGGGAACGGCACATGATCCAAGGCACACCACATCCTCTGTAAAACATGGTGGAGGCAACGTGATGGCATGGGCATGCATGGCTTTCAATGGCACTGGGTCACTTGTGTTTATTGATGACATAAGAGCAGACAAGAGTAGCCGGATGAATTCTGAAGTGTACCGGGATATACTTTCAGCCCAGATTCAGCCAAATGCTGCAAAGTTGATTGGACGGCGCTTCATAGTACAGATGGACAATGACCCCAAGCATACAGCCAAAGCTACCCAGGAGTTCATGAGTGCCAAAAAGTGGAACATTCTGCAATGGCCAAGTCAATCTCCAGATCTAAACCCAATTGAGCATGCATTTCACTTGCTCAAATCCAGACTTAAGACGGAAAGACCCACAAACAAGCAAGACCTGAAGGCTGCGGCTGTAAAGGCCTGACAAAGCATTAAGAAGGAGGAAACCCAGCGTTTGGTGACAAAATATTGAAAATAAAAATATTTTGTTTGGGTTATGTTTATTTGTCCAATTACTTTTGACCTCCTAAAATGTGGACTGTTTGTAAAGAAATGAATGTGTACAATTCCTACATTTTCTATCAGATATTTTTGTTCAACCCTTCAAATTAAACGTTACAATCTGCACTTGAATTCTGTTGTAGAGGTTTCATTTCAAATCCAATGTGGTGGCATGCATGCAGAGCCCAACTCGCGAAAATTGTGTCACTGTCCAAATATTTCTGGCCCTAACTGTAGCAGAGGACTTGTGGAGACACATCCTGCTCCTTCAGCTGCTAGCCACGCCATTACCCCCCCCCAGCCCCCCCCTAGCGACTTTTACTTTTTTAGAATCGTTTTGGGTTTCGCGATTATTGCGAAAAGTCAAGGGGTCGGCCGAAATACGAAACCCAATGCAAGTCAATAGGGAATCAAATTCGGCAGTGAGTGGAGGACAGGAAAACACCTACAGTGCCCATTTTAATACCAAAAACATCAATTCGTATTACTGAAGCTTGTCAATCTTAATTTACTTTATAATAATAGTTAGGCATTGAAAACAGGGGCTCATTTGGCTAAAGTTTCTGGCTGTGTACAGTGCAAGGGGAATGTAGTGGTCTGGGTCAATGTACCAGCAGACTCATCTAGCAGTGGCTGGCCAATGGGCAGGATGAGGAGGTGTAAGGAGGTTGCTTTCCCTGCTCCTTGCCTGGAACCACTTAGTCAGACAGCTGGGTTGTTGGGGAAAGACTTTCTGCCCTGGACAGAGGGGGGACCAGGTGACTGCTGGGAGGAGAGAGGAAGAGAGAGGGGTGGGTGTGGTCAGAAAAGAGCGGGAGAGCAGAGAGAGGGCAGTGCACCAAAGAGAGGGAAGGCTGCAGCGCCGTGCTCCCCTAAAAGTAGTGCTCCCCGTGAGGGCACTGAGGCTGAGATACCCACCATAGTGAAGGCAGTATGTGAGGGTGTAGACTCGGAAGCCTCTTGAATCAGAGAAGACTCTTCCCCTGACAGCGCAGAGACAGTGACTGGTGACTGCAGTGACAAGCAAAGATCCCTGAGTGTGATAAGTAAATGCCCATTATGTGTGTGACATCGTTACTATAGAGAAACTGCCGGGCTAACATACAGAGTCTCCTGCAGCAGTGACCGAGACTGTGCTGCTTCCTGATTTCAGTTTCACTTTGAGAAGTCTGCAAAGGTTTAACCCCAGAGTATCCAGTTCTCAGAAGACAGGAAAGACTTCAGAATCTTCAAGCACTGCTGGTGACTGTACCCACATTGGAATAAGGAACCTCCAGTCAGTTTCTCCCTGGACTGATGTTACAAGAACACTCGTTTTTTTCATTTCTATTCTGCTTATCTATTCTGCTTAACTGTTTCATAGCTTCAGTTAACTTGTTGTGTACTGTTATACTGTTTGCTTTAACTTTACTAATCCCCTGTTTACTCCCTGCAAGGATAATATTACTCCTGTTAATAAATCCCCTTCAACAGTTGGTTGGTCTGTCTGTTTCGTGGTGACATACTCCACCCTGCACGCTATTACAGAGGAAACACAGATATAGGAAACACAGATATAGGCCAAATTTGAAAGTAGGCTCAAAATTGGTAACAGGACTAAACAGGCGGCATTTCTTTGTTCAGCGGAGGACAACTGTAATGAGAGGCTGACACAGTTAGTAGACCCCAAAAAGTAAGTAGGCTAAATGCAGTTCAAAATTGCTAACAGGACTAAACTGGCGGCATTGCTTTGTTCAGTGGAGGACAACTGTAATGAGGGGCAGACACAGTTAGTAGGCCCACCCAAAAAAAGAAAGTAGGCTAAATGCAGTTCAAAATTGCTAACAGGACTAAACTGGCAGCATTGCTTTGTTCAGCGGAGGACAACTGTACGGAGTGGCTGACACAGTTACTAGGCTTAAAGTAAAAAAGTAGGCTAAATGCAGTTCAAAATTGGTAACAGGAGTACACAAGCGGCATAGCTTTGTTCAGCGGAGGAGGACAACTGTTATGAGAGGCTCACACAGTTACTAGGCCCAAGTAAGTAATTAGGCTAAATGCAGTTCAAAATTGGTAACAGGAGTACACAGGTGGCATAGCTTTGTTCAGCGGAGGACAACTGTTATGAGAGGCTCACACAGACTTAGTAGGCCGAAAATAAAAAAAGTAGCCTACATACATGCAGTTCAAAATTGGTAACAGGAGTACACAGGAGGCATAGCTTTGTTCAGCGGAGGAGGACAACTGTTATGAGAGGCTCACACAGACTTAGTAGGCCTAAAATAAAAAAAGTTGGCTAAATTCAGTTCAAAATTGGTAACAGGAGTACACAGGTGGCATAGCTTTGTTCAGCGGAGGAGGACAACTGTTATGAGAGGCTCACTCACACAGTTACTAGGCCCAAGTAAGTAAGTAGGCTAAATGCAGTTAGCCAGTGGAGGGAGGACAACTGTAATAAGTGGCTCAGACAGACTTAGTGTTAGGGCTGGCGGAATGCACCGAGTTAATTTGAGAGATGTTATTTGGTGCGTTCGCAGCCCGGGGTCCACCGTGCAGGAGAGGACCTGCTGCTGGCAAATGGCATACCTATATGGCGGTAGAAGGCTATGTTCAGACTAGCGTTGTGCGCCGCTGCGTCGGCGACGCAACGCACGACGCACGCAAAAACGCGGCCAAACGCACGCAAAAACACTGCGTTTTGCGACGCGTGCGTCGTTTTTTGCCAAAAATCGGACGCAAGAAAAATGCAACTTGTTGCGTTTTCTTGGTCCGACGCTTGCGGCAAAAAAGACGCATGCGTCGCGCAACGCAACAAACAAAAACGCATGCGTCCCCCATGTTAAACATAGGGGCGCATGACGCGTGCGTCGCCGCTGCGTCGCCCGACGCTAACCCGACGCACACTAGCACAACGCTAGTCTGAACGTAGCCGAACCGCACTCTGTTACTTCACAGAGACGCTGTGCCAGATCTCACTGTGGCTTTTAAGCCCGCACCAGAGGACGCCCCGAGTCAGCAGCTGAGACCTTGGCAACTAAGAAATGCGGAACCCTGTTGACTTCACAGGAGTATCCAGCAACTGCCGAGCTGAAGGCAGTGTGTGGCAAAACAAACATACAATCTCCTCACCGGAGGAGCCGGTATTCTAGGGTCTTATATCAGCTGAGTCCCTGAACACACATGAATGTGACCACACTGGTGCATGCGCATAACTGATTCATGAGAGCGGTCATGAGAGCCTTAAATAGCTGCAGCAACTACAGGACCTTCCAAGAAGGACCAATGAGAGGCTGCTACAGAGCCTGAGCACCTACAGGACCTTCCTAGAAGGACCAATGGATTTAGATGCAGTATCTCAACATGTGACCCTCGATCTCAGAACGAGAAAAGCAGGATTTAGTCCTAGAAGCGTCTGCTCACCGCTGCCCTGCTCACTGCTGCCCAACATTGACTTCAATGGCAGAAGCAGGAAAAGCAGCAGTAACCCTTTGTACAGAGTCAGACTGAGCGAGATGCTGGGACTGACGTCTCTGCTGAGCAGGCTCCAATGCGGCAGGCAGGAGAAGAATGGGAGACCGCAGCGGAGATGGCCCGAGATTCCCCCTGTGCAGAGGCGGGAACTCGATCCCTAACATTACCCCCCCTCCCTGGGCCTCGCTACGCTCAAAGGCAGCAATGAGCTGCGGAGCCTGAATGTGCTCAGCAGGCTCCCAGGACCTGTACTATATAACCACGATAACAAATGGAGTACTCAGTCCAAAAACTTTTTTTTAAAACTTGTACAGTACTTTATTAAATAATTTATTAATACAATAATAACAAAGAATTTTTCACAAAGACAGGGTAAGGGTAGTCACGGATAACCCGGCAAGTAACATCTAGCCATAAAGTGCATAGTGCCCATAGTTTTACTGGGAAGCTTACCCCCCCAGCACATATATCAGAGGTTCTCACAAAGTTGCGGCATACCAGTATATAACAGAGTCAAAGTACTCATTTGGGGAGCTTACCCATAATGTGGCAAGGAGCCAGGCCCGTGTCACGCCGCCACCGACGCGCGTTTCGCTGCTCTTTCTCTGCTGCTCTTTCTCAAGGTACAGGACCTGTACTCAGGACCATAACCCTCTTAGTCCACCAAATAAAATTTTTGGCCACGTACCACCTTGTACCCCAAAATAGCGTTCACCTCGTAATCGTCCGTAGACGAACCCGATGTCCCGTCAGATGACTCAGAAAACCGGGACATGTATACGGGCTTAAGGAGGGACACATGAAAGGTGTCGGTGATACCTAGGCGTAGAGGAAGGGCCAGACAGTAGACCACAGGGTTAACCTGTTCGAGGACCTTGAAGTGACCCAAGTAGCGAGGTGCAAACATAGTGGACTCAACATGAAGCCTGATGTTACGGGCAGAGAGCCACACTAAGTTGCCAGGAGCAAAGGTCGGAGCAGGGCACCGATGTGCATCGGCGGAGGACCTCATTCTCTCCTTGGAGGCCCAGATGGCATCCTGAGTGCGGTCCCAAATGTCCCGTGCCTCCACTGCCCAGTCTGCCACCCTAGAGTCAGCAGAAGACACAGGCATAGGCACAGGAACTCGCGGATGCTGGCTGTAATAAAGAAGGAAAGGAGTCTGACCGGTGGAGTCGGCTACAGCGTTGTTAGGCGCAAACTCTGCCCACGGTAGCAAGGATGCCCAGTCATCCTGCCTGGCAGAAACAAAATGTCATAAATATGTGACCAGAGTCTGATTGGCCCTCTCAACCAACCCATTCATCTCAGGATGATATGCCGAGGAGAGATTCAACTCAATACTGAGTAGACAACAAAGCTCTCTCTAAAACCGAGACGCAAACTGGGGGCCCCGGTCACTGACAATTTTGTCCGGCATACCGTGTAGGCGAAAGATATGCTTGATGAACAACGCTGCCAGAACCTGTGCAGAAGGTAGTCGTGGAAGAGGCACTAAGTGAACCATTTTGGAAAAATGGTTGGTGATCACCCAGATAATGATGCAGCTACGAGACTTGGGTAAGCCCACCACAAAGTCCATCCCGACCATCTCCCAGGGCCTGTCCGCCACCGGCAGATGGTAAAGCAACCCAGCTGGCCATTGCCAAGGAGACTTGTTCTTGGTGCAAGAGACACACGCCCGAACATAGTCCGCGACGTCACGAGCCATATGCGGCCACCAGTATGTCCTCGTCAGTAACGCAGATGTCCTTTTGGAGGAACCAAAATGTCCACCCACATACCCTGGACGAGTGAGCCCAAGAGAGAACCTCCGGACGCTAACTGGATGGTACAAGAGTCTTGCCCAGAAACACAGAGTCAAGCGAAATTGGGGCCACAGTTCTCAGGCTCTCGGTGGGGACAATAAGCCCAGGCTCCTCTTCCTCCTCCTCAGATGATACAACGGAGCGAGAGTGAGCATCGGCACAAAAGTTCTTCTCTCCAGAAAGAAAATGGAGGGTGAAACGAAACCGGGAGAAGAACAAGGACCATCTGGCCTGGCGAGAATTTAACCGCTGGGCTGCAGGTACACCAAATTTTTGTGATCTATGAAGACTTGGAAGGGAAAACGAGCTCCCTCCAAGAGATGTCTCCACTCCGAGAAAGCCAACTTCATGGCTAGCAACTCCCTGTCCCCGATGGAATAATTCCTCTCTGCTGGTGAGAAGGTCTTAGAAAAGAAGAAGGAAGGATGCTTACGACCTTGAGCATCCTTTTGGAAATGGACTGCTCCAGCACCAACAGATGAGGCATCCACCTCCAATATAAATGGCTTATCTACATCGGGGCGATGTAGGATGGGAACGCTAGCGAAGTGTGACTTAATGAAGTTAAAGGCCTTGGAGACATCCTCAGACCACAATTTGGGATTTGCTCCCTTCTTGGTGAGGGCAACCAAGGGAGCTACCAAAGGTGAGAAGTGTGGAATGAACTGGCGATAGTAATTAATGAACCCCATAAAGCGCTGCACCGCTTTAAGAGAATGGGGTTCCTGCCAGTCCATCACAGCCTGTAGTTTGGCAGGATCCATAGCCAATCCCTGGGCGGAGATGATATAGTCTAGGAAAGGTAAGGACTCCTGCTCGAACATACACTTCTCCAACTTGGCATAGAGGGAGTTTGCCCATAGGAGGTCGAAGACTTTGCAAACATCTCTCTGGTGGGAGTCAATATCTAGAGAGTAGATGAGAATATCATCCAGATAGACTATGACCGTGGTGGAGAGCATATCCCGGAAGATGTCATTCACAAAGTCTTGGAAAATGGCTGGGGCATTACAGAGCCCGAAGGGCATCACCAGATATTCATAGTGCCCATCCCTGGTGTTAAAAGCCGTCTTCCATTCGTCCCCATCACGGATGCGAATCAGGTTGTAAGCACCACCCAGATCTAATTTAGTAAATACCCTTGCTCCCCGAAGCCTATCAAAGAGCTCAGATATCAGGGGCAAAGGATACTTATTCTTAACGGTAATGGCGTTAAAACCCCTGTAATCTATGCATGGACCTAGTTCCCCACTCTTCTTCTGCACGAAGAAGAACCCAGCCCCAGCAGGTGACACTGACTTCCTGATGAACCCTCTTGCCAGATTCTCTTGAATGTACTGAGACATTGCCTCCGTCTCTGGGAGAGATAACGGATAGACTCGACCCCGGGGAGGTTCATCACCAGGCAAGAGATCAATAGGACAGTCATAGAGGCGGTGAGGTGGAAGGGTCTCTGCCGCCTTTTTGGACAACAGGTCCGCATAGGGCCAATATTGCTTGGGGAGAGAGGATAGATCTGTGGGTACCTCATTATAGCAACATGAACGCATTCCCTCTGACACCTACCCCCACAAGATTCACCCTATCACAGAATTCTGCCTGAGGACCACTCGATATGAGTAGAGTGGTACCATAGCCAAGGTATCCCCAACAGGACCTCATCAATTTCCTCAGTAATGACGAGCAGAGATATTATCTCCTGATGGGATGGCGACATGGACAGAGTAAAAGAGATGAGTAAAAGAGATGGTCTGGTGTGTTATCTGTGAGGGTAGTGTCGACCCATTCACCACTCGTACCGTTACTGGTTGAGCTAGCATTACCAGGGGTATTGCGTGACGTTGAGTGAAAGCAGAAGACATAAAATTGCCCTCCGCCCCAGAATCCACGCAGAGCTCTACCGAGTGGGTGAATGAGCCTATAGCAATTGTCCCCTTAATGGACAATTTGTAGGCAAACGTCGCCGTGTTTAATCCTACAGAAAAACTATGGAGTATCAATAAACCCAAAAGGCGTAACAGGCTAAAAAGCGTAACAAATTTTATTAGATATCAGCACATAAAATAACAGACATGACATACAAGGGACACGTATAGTACATGTACGGCAGACAACAAACACTGCAAGTAACACCTAGAGAGGACAAGAGCAACAATGGTTTATGGGGGCATATCAGTCCATCATAGATACGTTAGTAAAGTGCATAGTGCTCTTAAGGGACATGCAAATCCCTAATACCGCCATATATGTTGATACTAATCAGACCTAAAATAGGTAATGGTAATAAAGCTTTGCCAATCTTACCCGAAAACTAGTGGTGCCAGTGTGTGTCCGGCGGCCCCGACGCACGATTCGAGTAATCTTCCTCGGGGGGTCATCGCTGTGTCTAGTGTACCTCCACCTACTACCACTAGATGCTGACGTTTCCTCGACCGCTGGGAACATCTGGTGGCAAGATGTCCTGACTGCTGGCAAACATGACAGACCTTGAGTGCACAAGCGGTCCGGGACTTAGATTCCGCTCATGACACTTCCATGGCCTCATGTGACTCAGGGACCAGGACCGGAGATTCCAGAGGTTTGGCAAAGGTGGGTGCCAGCCGAAACTTCTGCCTACACTGGGCTCTCTCTAACCTCCGCTCGTTAAGATGGAGGTCAATACGAGTAGAGACAGCTATTAACTCCTCCAGTGTGGCGGGAATCTCCCTAGTGGCCAGAGCGTCCTTCACGTGGTCAGCCAGCCCCCTCCAAAATATGAGGATAAGGGCTTTATCTGACCACTCCAGCTCAGATGCTAGGATAAGGAAGTGGACGGCAAAATGGCTGACCAAGGACAAACCCTGAGTCAATAGCAGCAGTTGGAGCGCCGTGTCATGGGTGACTCGAGGTCCTAAAAAGACCTTTTTCAGAGTGCTCAGGAACAGCGGAGCACTCTGCACCACATGATCACCACGCTCCCACAGCGGCGTAGCCCATTCCAGCGCCCTGTCCAACAAGACAGACACAATAAATCCCACCTTTGCCCGCTCTGGAGGAAAACGTGCAGCAAGGAGCTCGAGGTATATAGAGCACTGACTTATGAAACCCCTACAAGATTTACTTTCTCCAGAAAATTTTTCTGGCAGTGGGAGGCGAAATAATGTCGGAACAGGAGTGGCAGTGGACAAGGTTGCAGCCTAAACAGCAACTGCGGTTACATCCACAGCTGAGGTTGTGCATTCGAGAGCCGCCAACCTACCCTTCAGCTGCTGGATGTACCACAAGGACTGCTGTATGTCCGCCATTTACTAGCCAGACCCTGGCACTAGTATTATGTTAGGGCTGGCGGAATGCACCGAGTTAATTTGAGAGATGTTATTTGGTGCATTCGCAGCCCGGGGTCCACTGTGCAGAAGAGGACCTGCTGCTGGCAAATGTCGGACCTATATGGTGGTAGAAACTGTTGTGAGTTCTGTTTTTGGGCTCCCTCTGGTGGTTACTGATGGTACTGGGTGACTTGTCTTTCCTGGGTTTCTGGGTTCCACCTGTTCCATCAGCATATGGGAGTTTCCTATTTAACCTGGCTTTGCTGGCATTTCCTCGCCGGTTATCAATGTATCCAGTGTGTCTTGTTACCTCTGCTCCCTGCTACTAGAACCTTTTGGACAAGCTAAGTTTGGATTTTCCTGTTTTGTGTTTTGCTTAATTTGGTTTTTAGTCCAGCCTGCAGATATGTGATTCTCTGCTGCTGGTTGCTCTAGTGGGCTGAAATTGCTTTTCATGTACCATGAGTTGGCACATGAGTTCAAGTAATTTCAGGATGGTTTTTTGAAGGGTTTTTCGCTGACCGCGCAGTTCACTTTTGTATCCTCTGCTATCTAGCTTTAGCGGGCCTCATTTTGCTGAAACTGTTTTCATACTACGTATGTGCTTTCCTCTCATTTCACCGTCATTATATGTGGGGGGCTGCTATTTGCTGTGGGGTATTTCTCTGGAGGCAAGAGAGGTCTGTGTTTCTTCTGATAGGGGAAGTGAGATCTTCGGCTGGAGCGAGACGTCTAGGATCATCGTAGGCACGTTCCCCGGCTACTTTTATTTGTGTGTTAGGTTCAGGGTCGCGGTCAGCTCAGGTTCCATCGCCCTAGAGCTTGTTTGTATCTGTGCTTGTCCTTTTTGTGATCCCCTGCCATTGGGATCATGACAGTATAACCGGCCCACAAAGTGTTAATTGTATTGGCTGAAGTAGGAGGATAAGTAGTCTGAGGAAGTTTTTTTTTTTTTTTTCCCCTCAGAGTTTGCTGCCTAGCCTTATTGCAGCTTGGCTACTTCCTCCTCCTCTTAATCTTTGAATGGCTCTGATCTCAGCTGTTTATCATGGACGTCCAGAGTTTGGCTTCCAGCTTGAATAATCTTGCCACTAAGGTTCAAAATATACAGGATTTTGTTGTACATGCTCCTATGTCTGAACCTAGAATTCCTGTCCCAGAGTTTTTTTCTGGAGATAGATCTCGTTTTCTGAATTTTAGGAACAATTGCAAGTTGTTTCTTTCTTTGAAATCTCGCTCCTCTTGAGACCCTGCTCAGCAAGTCAAGATAATTATATCTTTCCTGCGGGGTGACCCTCAGGATTGGGCATTTGCATTGGCACCAGGGGACCCTGCGTTGCTTAATGCAGATGCGTTTTTTCTGGCATTGGGTTTGCTCTATGAGGAACCTAACCAAGAGATTCAGGCTGAAAAAGCTTTGTTGGTCCTCTCTCAGGGGCAAGATGAAGCAGAAATTTATTGTCAAAAATTTCGGAAGTGGTCGGTACTTACTCAGTGGAATGAGTGCACTCTGGCTGCAAAGTTTAGAGATGGCCTTTCTGAGGCCATTAAAGATGTTATGGTGGGGTTCCCTGCGCCTGCTGGTCTGAATGAGTCTATGACTATGGCTGTTCAGATTGATCGGCGTTTACGGGAGCGCAAACCTGTGCATCATTTGGCGGTGTCGTCTGAACCGTCACCTGAGATAATGCAATGTGATAGAATTCAGTCCAGAAGTGAACGGCAAAAGTATAGGCGGAAAAAAGGGTTGCGCTTTTATTGTGGTGATTCAGCTCATGTTATATCAGCATGCTCTAAACGCACAAAAAAGGTTGATAAGTCTGTTGCCATTAGTACTTTACAGTCTAAGTTCATTCTGTCTGTGACTCTGATTTGTTCATTATCATCCATTTCCGTCGATGCCTATGTGGATTCAGGCGCTGCCCTGAGTCTTATGGATTGGTCATTTGCCAATCGCTGTGGGTTTAGTCTGGAGCCTCTGGAAGTCCCTATTCCTTTGAAGGGAATTGACTCTACACCTTTGGCTATGAATAAACCTCAGTACTGGACACAAGTGACCATGCGTATGACTCCCGTTCATCAGGAGGTGATTCGCTTCCTGGTACTGTATAATTTGCATGATGTTCTAGTACTTGGTCTGCCATGGTTACAAACTCATAATCCAGTCCTTGACTGGAAATCAGTGTCTGTGTTAAGCTGGGGTTGTCAGGGGGTTCATGATAATGCACCTCCGATTTCTATCGCTTCATCTACTCCTTCTGAGATTCCTGTGTTTTTGTCTGACTATCGGGATGTTTTTGAGGAGCCTAAGCTCAGTTCGCTTCCTCCTCACAGGGATTGCGATTGTGCTATAAATTTAATTCCAGGCAGTAAATTTCCTAAAGGTCGTTTGTTCAATCTGTCAGTGCCAGAGCATACTGCTATGCGGGATTATGTTAAGGAGTCCTTGGAAAAGGGACATATCCGTCCATCTTTGTCCCCATTGGGAGCAGGTTTTTTTTCGTGGCCAAGAAAGATGGTTCCTTGAGGCCTTGTACAGATTATCGTCTTTTGAATAAGATTACCGTAAAATATCAGTATCCTTTGCCATTGTTGACTGATTTGTTTGCTCGCATTAAGGGGGCTAAATGGTTCACTAAGATTGATCTTCGGGGTGCGTATAATCTTATACGAATAAAGCAAGGTGATGAGTGGAAAACCGCATTTAATACGCCTGAGGGCCATTTTGAGTATTTGGTAATGCCTTTTGGACTTTCTAATGCTCCTTCAGTCTTCCAGTCCTTTATGCACGATATTTTCCGTGAATATCTGGATAAATTTATGATTGTGTATTTGGATGATATTTTGGTTTTTTCTGATGACTGGGAGTCTCATGTTCAGCAGGTCAGGAAGGTGTTTCAGGTCCTGCGGGCCAATTCCTTGTTTGTAAAAGGCTCAAAGTGTCTCTTTGGAGTCCAGAAGATTTCTTTCTTGGGGTATATTTTTTCCCCTTCTACTATTGAGATGGATCCCGTCAAGGTTCAGGCTATTTGTGACTGGACGCAGCCTACATCTCTTAAGAGTCTACAGAAGTTCTTGGGCTTTGCTAATTTCTATCGTCGTTTTATAACTAATTTTTCTAGTGTTGTTAAGCCTTTGACGGATTTGACTAAGAAGGGTGCTGATGTTGCTAATTGGTCTCCTGCGGCTGTGGAGGCCTTTCAGGAACTTAAGCGCCGGCTTTCTTCTGCTCCTGTGTTGCGTCAGCCAGATGTTTCGCTCCCTTTTCAGGTTGAGGTTGATGCTTCCGAGATTGGAGCGGGGGCGGTTTTGTCACAGAGAAGCTCCGATGGCTCAGTGATGAAGCCATGCGCGTTTTTTTCTAGAAAGTTTTCGCCGGCTGAGCGGAATTATGATGTTGGTAATCGGGAACTTTTGGCCATGAAGTGGGCATTTGAGGAGTGGCGTCATTGGCTAGAGGGTGCTAGACATTGTGTGGTGGTCTTGACTGATCACAAAAATTTGATTTACCTTGAGTCTGCCAGGCGTCTGAATCCTAGACAGGCTCGTTGGTCACTGTTTTTCTCTCGTTTCAATTTTGTGGTTTCATACCTGCCAGGTTTAAAGAATGTGAAGGCGGATGCTCTTTCTAGGAGTTTTGTGCCTGACTCCCTTGGAAATTCTGAGCCCTCTGGTATCCTTAGGGATGGGGTGATTTTGTCTGCTGTCTCCCCAGACTTGCGACGTGCTTTGCAGGAGTTTCAGGTGGCTAAACCTGATCGTTGTCCGCCTGAGAGACTGTTTGTTCCGGATAATTGGACCAGTAGAGTCATCTCCGAGGTCCATTCTTCTGCGTTGGCAGGTCATCCTGGAATATTTGGTACTAGAGACTTGGTGGCCAGGTCTTTTTGGTGGCCTTCCTTGTCGAGGGATGTGCGTTCTTTTGTGCAGTCTTGTGAGGTTTGTGCTCGGGCTAAGCCTTGCTGTTCTCGGGCCAGTGGATTGTTGTCACCTTTGCCTATCCCGAAGAGGCCTTGGACGCACATTTCCATGGACTTTATTTCGGATCTCCCTGTCTCTCAAAAAATGTCCGTCATCTGGGTTGTGTGTGATCGCTTTTCTAAAATGGTTCATCTGGTACCCTTGCCTAAGTTGCCTTCCTCCTCTGAGTTGGTCCCTCTGTTTTTTCAGAATGTGGTTCGTTTGCATGGGATTCCTGAGAACATCGTTTCTGACAGGGGATCTCAGTTTGTGTCTAGATTTTGGCGGACTTTCTGTGCTAAGATGGGCATTGATTTGTCCTTTTCGTCTGCATTCCATCCTCAGACGAATGGCCAGACTGAACGAACTAATCAGACCTTGGAAACTTATTTAAGGTGTTTTGTTTCTGCTGATCAGGATGACTGGGTTACCTTTTTGCCGCTGGCCGAGTTTGCGGTTAATAATCGGGCTAGTTCTGCTACCTTGGTTTCTCCTTTCTTTTGTAATTCGGGGTTTCATCCTCGTTTTTCCTCTGGTCAGGTGGAACCTTCTGATTGTCCTGGAGTGGACATGGTGGTGGATAGGTTGCATCGGATTTGGAGTCATGTGGTGGACAATTTGAAGTTGTCCCAGGAGAAGGCTCAGCAGTTTGCTAATCGCCGTCGCCGCGTGGGTCCTCGACTTCTTGTTGGTGACTTGGTGTGGTTGTCTTCTCGTTTTGTTCCTATGAAGGTCTCTTCTCCTAAGTTCAAGCCTCGGTTCATCAGTCCCTATAGGATCTTGGAAATTCTTAACCCTGTGTCGTTTCGTTTGGATCTCCCGGCATCGTTTGCTATTCATAATGTGTTTCATCGGTCGTTGTTGCGGAAGTATGAGGTACCTGTTGTTCCTTCTCTTGAGCCTCCTGCTCCAGTGCTGGTGGAGGGAGAATTGGAGTATGTTGTGGAGAAGATCTTGGATTCTCGTGTTTCCAGACGGAAACTCCAGTATTTGGTCAAGTGGAAGGGTTATGGTCAGGAGGATAATTCTTGGGTGGTTGCCTCGGATGTTCATGCTGATGATTTGGTTCGCGCTTTTCATAGGGCTCATCCTGGTCGCCCTGGTGGTTCTCGTGAGGGTTCGGTGACCCCTCCTCAAGGGGGGGGGGTACTGTTGTGAGTTCTGTTTTTGGGCTCCCTCTGGTGGTTACTGATGGTACTGGGTGACTTGTCTTTCCTGGGTTTCTGGGTTCCACCTGTTCCATCAGCATATGGGAGTTTCCTATTTAACCTGGCTTTGCTGGCATTTCCTCGCCGGTTATCAATGTATCCAGTGTGTCTTGTTACCTCTGCTCCCTGCTACTAGAACCTTTTGGACAAGCTAAGTTTGGATTTTCCTGTTTTGTGTTTTGCTTAATTTGGTTTTTAGTCCAGCCTGCAGATATGTGATTCTCTGCTGCTGGTTGCTCTAGTGGGCTGAAATTGCTTTTCATGTACCATGAGTTGGCACATGAGTTCAAGTAATTTCAGGATGGTTTTTTGAAGGGTTTTTCGCTGACCACGCAGTTCACTTTTGTATCCTCTGCTATCTAGCTTTAGCGGGCCTCATTTTGCTGAAACTGTTTTCATACTACGTATGTGCTTTCCTCTCATTTCACCGTCATTATATGTGGGGGGCTGCTATTTGCTGTGGGGTATTTCTCTGGAGGCAAGAGAGGTCTGTGTTTCTTCTGATAGGGGAAGTGAGATCTTCGGCTGGAGCGAGACGTCTAGGATCATCGTAGGCACGTTCCCCGGCTACTTTTATTTGTGTGTTAGGTTCAGGGTCGCGGTCAGCTCAGGTTCCATCGCCCTAGAGCTTGTTTGTATCTGTGCTTGTCCTTTTTGTGATCCCCTGCCATTGGGATCATGACAAGAAACGCACTCTGTTACTTCACAGAGATGCTGTGCCAGATGTCACTCTGAATCTCGGTGGCTTTTAAGCCCACGCCAGAGGATGCCCCGAGTCAGCAGCTGAGACCTTGGCAACTAAGAAATGCGGAACCCTGTTGACTTCACAGGAGTATCCAGCAACTGCCGAGCTGAAGGCAGTGTGTGGCAAATCAAACATACAATCTCCTCACCGGAGGAGCCGGTATTCTAGGGGCTTATTTCAGCCAGGGCCCTAAATCCATGCACACAATCTCCTCGCTGGAGGTGCCGGCATTCTAGGGGCTTATTTCAGCCGAGTCCCTGAACACACATGAATGTGACCACACTGGCGCATGCACATAACTAATTCTATAGTAGCGCATGACCGTGCGGGTCATGAGAGCCTTAAATAGCTGCAGCAAGTACAGGACCTTCCAAGAAGGACCAATGAGAGGCTGCTACAGAGCCTGAGCACCTACAGGACCTTCCTAGAAGGACCAATGGATTTAGATGCAATATCTCAACATGTGACCCTCGATCTCCACTGAGAGATCTTACTCTGGGCATGCTCAGAATGAGAAAAGCAGGACTTAGTCCTAGAAGCATCTGCTCGCCGCTGCCCAACACTGACTTCAATGGCAGAAGCAGGAAAAGCAGCAATAACCCTTTGTACAGAGTCAGACTAATCGAGACGCTGGGACTGACGTCTATGCTTAGCAGGCTCCACTGCGGCTGGAGAAGAATGGGAGACCGCAGTGGAAATGGCCTGAGATTCCCCCTGTGCAGAGGCGGGAACTCGTCCCCTAACACTTAGTACACCTAAAATAAAAAAGTAGGCTAAATGCAGTTCAAAATAGGTAAGAGGAGTACAGACGGCATTGCTTTTTTCAGTGGAGGACAACCATAATAAGTGGCTGACACAGTTAGTAGGCCAAAGTAATAAAGTGGGCTAAATGTCAGCCCAAAAAATGTTCATAAATAAACTGGTGGCATAGCTAGGTACAGGGGTGGGCTCCTCTGCTAAGTAGTAGACAGTGGTAGTTGGCGCAAAGTATTAACTGGTCTAAATGGAGGCCAGGGCCCGCCCCTGTATATTTTTACTATCATCTATCGTTTTAACAAATTTGCATTGGCAGTGCCATTGAAGAATTTAACAGCACAGACTACACAGTGGTGGAGCAGGGAAAGGTAAGTTTTGCAAGTGGTAGAGCACTGTTCGTGCTGGGGGGGGGGAACACTCTCTCGTGGGTGGCGGTACTGACACAGGGCCCCTCATAGTACGATGGTGTGTCTGACGTTGGTTGTGCACCACCACCATCAGAGACACTTCATTGTACTATGAGGGACCCTGTGCCACTGCCATTGCCCAAGAGTGTTCACACCCACCTGTCCAGGCAAACGGCACTCGCATGGGTGCTTGCGCCAAGTGGTGACCACGGCCCTGTGGGGGGAGTCAGACCATTTAGGGAGGTAGAAAAATGGCCTATGGTGGACATTCAGCTGCTGCAAATGGAGGAATTGGAGCAGTCAGTAAGAGGAGGCCAAAAGCAAGACATTTTTCAGGCAAGCTACGTGTCAGCAGGGAAAGGTGGGGCAAAATAATTTGAAATCCATGATTGGTTCATTTTAATGAAGGTTAGATCATCAACATTTCGGGTAGCCAGACGTGTCTTTTTTCGGTCAGTATTGAACCAGCAGCACTGAAGACTCTTTCTGATAGCACACTAGCAGCTGGGCAAGAGAGTTCCTGTAATGCATATTCTGCCAATTCAGGCCAGGTGTCTATTTTAGATGCCCAGTAATCAAAGGGGAATGACCTGTAAGGGAGAACATCGATAAGGGAGGAAAAATAGTTGGTAACCATACTGGACAAATGCTGTCTCCTGTCACTTTGAATTGATGCAGCAGTACCTGTCGTGTCTACGGTCATTGCGAAATCACTCCACAACCTGGTCATAAAACCCCTCTGTCCAACGCCACTTCGGATTTGTGCACCTCTAACACCTCTGCCATGTTGCCCCCTACAGCTTGTGTGAGAACCATCACCGCCTCTGTGTGCTGGGAATGCGTGAGCCAAACGGTCTACAAGAGTTGCTTGTTTGGTAGCCAATATTTGCTCAAGGTTCTCATGTGGCATGATATTTTGTAATTTTCAGTTGTATCGTGCATCCAGGAGGTAGGCCAACCAGTAATCGTCATCAATCATCATTTTGATAATGCGGGTCCCTTTTAGGATACGCAAGGCATGCTCTGCCATGTGGGCCAATGTTCCAGGTGTCATTTCACTGCTTGTGCTGGGTTGAGGAGCACTTTCTTGCAAATCAACATCACTTGTGGCCGGCAAAAACCCTGTACCTGACCTTGCAACGCCAACAGTTTCTATTGCCCCCTGAGAAGCATCCTCCTCCCATAAATATTCATCATCATCATCCTCCTCCTCCTCCTCCTCCTCCTCTTCGTCCGCCACCTCGTCCAAGAGACTTCCCTGACCAGACAATGGCTGACTGTCATCAAGGCTTCCCTCCTCCTCGGCTGCAGACGCCTGCTCTTTGATGTGCGTCAAACTTTGCATCAGCAGACGCATTAGTGGGATGCTCATGCTTATGATGGCGTCATCCGCACTGACCAGCAGTGTGCATTCCTCAAAACACTGAAGGACTTGACAGAGGTCTTGGAGCTTCGACCACTGCATACCAGACAACTCCATGTCTGCCATCCAACTGCTTGACCGTGTATGTGTATCCTCCCACAAATAAATGACAGCACACCTCTGTTCGCACAGCCTCTGAAGCATGTGCAGTGTGGAGTTCCACTTTATTGCAACGTCGATTATTAGTCGGTGCTGGGGAAGATTCAGCGATCGCTGATGGTTCTGCATACGACTGGAGTGTACGGGCGACCGGCGGATGTGCGAACAAAGTCTTCACACCTTCAGGAGCAGGGCTGGTAACTCCGGAAAATTTTTCTGGAAGCACTGCACCACCAGGTTCAAGGTGTGAGCTAGGCAAGGAATGTGTTTCAGTTCTGGAAGGGCTATGGCAGCCATAAAATTCCTTCCGTTATCACTGACTACCTTGCCTGCCTCAAGATGTACACTGCCCAGCCATGACTGAGTTTCTTGCTGCAAGTACTGGGCTAGTACTTCCGCGGTGTGTCTGTTATCACCCAAACACTTCATTTGTAGCACAATGCTGACGCTTACCACTAGCTGTTCCATAATGGGACAACACTGGCAGCTGCGGATGGAGTAGTCGTGCGACTGCGCTCTGTGGATGAGCTTTCACTTCTGGAGGAGGAGGAGGGGTGGGAAACGTCTACAGCAAACTGTTTCCTACACCGTGGGCTAGGCAGGACTGTCCCACTATGGCTGTCCCCTGTGGACCCTGCGTCCACCACATTAACCTAGTGCGACGTGATGGACACGTAACGACCCTGGCCATGCCTACTGGTCCATGCATCTGTTGTGAGGAGCACCTTTCTACTGACTGATTGCCTCAGTGCATGGACAATGCGGTCTTTGACATGCTGGTAGAGGGCTGGGATGGCTTTTCTCGCAAAGAAGTGTCCACTGGGTAGGTCATAGCGTGGTACTGCCTACGCCATCAGGGCTTTGAAACCTTTGCTTTCAACCAACCGGTAGGGCATCATCTCTAACGAGATTAATCTAGCAATGTGGGCGTTCAAACCCTGTGTACGCGGATGACAGGATGAGTACTTTCTTTTCCTAACGAGAGTCTCTTGTAGGGTGCATATGGTGGAACTAGCGGGGGTGGTGGTGGACATGGCAGATTGAGAGAGGGTTGGTGATGGTATTCTTGATGTTGGCCTATCTACAGTGTTTCCTACCAAGAACCTTGTGATTCCCTGACTGCTTTGGCCTTGCGACGATACCTCCCCATTTGCTGCTGGTGGTGTCCTAACCGGTGGGCTTACTGTGAGGGAAGCAATGTAGAGTTGCTGACTACCTTCATTCTGAGAAGGTGCACTAATGGTACGGGACGTTTGGCAGTTAGTCCAGGCTTGCAAGTGCATGCTGATTAAATGTCTACGCATGCACGTTGTATTTAAATTTAGGAGATACTTCTCTCTGCTAAAGGTCTTTGAGCACTTCTTACAGATAACTTTGCACTGATCATTTGGATCTTGGATAAAAAATGCCCACACTGCACTCTTCCTACTATGGATTACCTTTTCAGGCATTGCACGCTGTGCTACTTTCACCGGATGGCCACACTGTCCTAAAACTGTTTTTGGTTTTGACAAACATTTTTGGCCAGATACAGGCCTGCCAGATGAAAGCTGTTGCGATGTAGATGGCTGCTGCGGATCATCCTCCTCCGCTTCTGAGCAACTGGCAGTGGCATCCTCTTCCCCCAATGGCTGCCAATCTGGGTCAACAACTGGGTCATCTATCACCTCCTCTTCAATTTCATGTGCACCTTCCTCTGTGTCACCGTGTAAGGTGCTATAGCGTTCGGGATTGGGCACCATAGTCTCATCAGGGTCAGATCCTGGCTCAATACACTGCGAGGGCAATGTACTGATCTGAGTCAATGGAACAGCATAATAATCTAGCTGTGGCTGTGCATCTGTGCACTCCATGTCCGATTCATCTTGAAATGTGCTTTTAACAATTTCCCTCTCTAACCTAGGCACGGTATGCGTAAAGAGCTCCATGGAGTAAACTGTAGTTTCGGCTGCCGCATCCTTCACTTTTGGTTTGGGTGAAGGACACAAGGAAGCGACTTGTTCCTGACCGGGAGCATCCACTGACAACTCGCTGCTTTAAGATTTCGAACCTTCTGAAGAGGAGACAAAAGAGCTAGAGGCTGAGTCAGCAAGGAAAGCCAAAACTTTTTCCTGCTGCTCCGGCTTTAAAACCTGTTTTCCTACTCCCAAATAAGAGAGCCTTCAAGGCCTTGTGTAGCCAGACGATGACGCTGGCTCAACACCTCGAGCCTTTGGTGCTATTTTGCTTTTCCCACTACCACCAGATGCTCCACCACCACCACCACCATCAGTACCAGCTGGCAACGCCCGCAAACGGCCTCTTCCACCAGACTTTCTCATTTTAGGAAAAATCTAACCAAAATAACAACTGTTATATGGTACTGCGAAACAAGGTAGAAGGTGTATATAAACTTGTGGAGAATTTAAATCTCCATTTTTTTTTTGGGGGGGGAGACTTCAGCAAAACTCAGGTGTAGTGTATTACACTACAGAATGTAAGTGGCAGAATGTGGCTGGAAGATGTACGACAAACTAATAGAATTGTGACGTAGATCTACATAGTGCCAATTTAAATCTCCCTTTTATTGGGGGGAGACTGCAACAAAACTCAGGCCCAGTGTATTACACTACACAAGAACGTGGCTGGAAAAAGTACAACAAACTAACAGAACTGTGACGCAGATCCACTTAGTGCCAATTTAAATCTCCCTTTTATTGGGGGGAGACTGCAGCAAAACTCAGGCCCAGTATATTGCACTACACAATGTAAGTGGCAGAACGTGGCTGGAAGATGTACGACAAACTAACAGAACTGTGACGTAAATCCACTTAGTGCCAATTTAAATCTCCATTTTGGGGGGGAAGACTGCAACAAAACTCAGGCCAGTGTATTACACTACACAATGTAAGTGGCAGAACGTGGCTGGAAGATGTACGACAAACTAACAGACCTGTGACGTAGATCCACTTAGTGCCAATTTAAATCTCCCTTTTATTTGGAGGAGACTGCAACAAAACTCGGGCCCAGTGTATTACACTACACAATGTAAGTGGCAGAACGTGGCTGGAAGATGTACAACAAAGTAACAGAACTGTGACGTAGATCCACTTAGTGCCAATTTAAATCCCCCTTTTATTGGGGGGAGACTGCAACAAAACTCAGGCCCAGTGTATTTCACTACGCAATGTAAGTGGCAGAACATGGCTGGAAGATGTACAACAAACTAACAGAACTGTGACGCAGATCCACTTAGTGCCAATTTAAATCTCCCTTTTATTGGGGGGAGACTGCAACAAAACTCAGGCCCAGTGTATTACACTACACAATGTAAGTGGCAGAACGTGGCTGGAAGATGTAAAACAAACTAACAGAACTGTGACGCAGATCCACTTAGTGCCAATTTAAATCTCCCTTTTATTGGGGGGGACTGCAACAAAACTCAGGCCCAGTGTATTACACTACACAATGTAAGTGGCAGAACGTGGCTGGAAGATGTACAACAAAGTAACAGAACTATGACGTAGATCCACTAAGTGCCCATTTAAATCCCCCTTTTATTGGGGGGAGACTGCAACAAAACTCAGGCCCAGTGTATTACACTACACAATGTAAGTGGCAGAACGTGGCTGGAAGATGTACAACAAACTAACAGAACTGTGACGCAGATCCACTTAGTGCCAATTTAAATCTCCCTTTTATTGGGGGGGACTGCAACAAAACTCAGGCCCAGTGTATTACACTACACAATGTAAGTGGCAGAACGTGGCTGGAAGATGTACGACAAACTAACAGAACTGTGACATAGATCCACTTAGTGCCAATTTAAATCTCCCTTTTATTGGAGGGAGACTGCAATAAAACTCAGACCCAGTGTATTAAACTACACAATGTAAGTGGCAGAACGTGGCTGGAAGATGTACGACAAACTAACAGAACTGTGACGTAGATCCACTTAGTGCCAATTTAAATCTCCCTTTTATTGGGGGAGACAGCAACAAAACTCAGGCCCAGTGTATTACACTACACAATGTAAGTGGCAGAACGTGGCTGGAAGATGTACGACAAACTAACAGAACTGTGACGCAGATCCACTTAGTGCCAATTTAAATCTCCCTTTTATTTGGGGGAGACTGCAACAAAACTCAGGCCCAGTGTATTACACTACACAATGTAAGTGGCAGAACGTGGCTGGAAAATGTACGACAAACTAACAGAACACTGCCGTAGTTTCACTTAGTGCCAATTTCAATCTCCCTTTTACTTGGGAGAGACTGCAACAAAACTCAGGCCCAGTGTATTACACTACACAATGTAAGTGGCAGAGCGTGGCTGGAAGATGTAAAACAAACTAACAGAACTGTGACGCAGATCCACTTAGTGCCAATTTAAATCTCCCTTTTATTTGGGGGAGACTGCAACAAAACTCAGGCCCAGTGTATTACACTACACAATGTAAGTGGCAGAACGTGGCTGGAAGATGTACGACAAACTAACAGAACTGTGACGCAGATCCACTTAGTGCCAATTTAAATCTCCCTTTTATTTGGGGGGAGACTGCAACAAAACTCAGGCCCAGTGTATTACACTACACAATGTAAGTGGCAGAACGTGGCTGGAAAATGTACGACAAACTAACAGAACACTGCCGTAGTTTCACTTAGTGCCAATTTAAATCTCCCTTTTACTTGGGAGAGACTGCAACAAAACTCAGGCCCAGTGTACTACACTACACAATGTAAGTGGTAGAACGTGGCTGGAAGATGTACGACAAACTAACAGAACTGTGACGCAGATCCACTTAGTGCCAATTTAAATCTCTCTTTTTTGGGGGGGAGACTGCAACAAAACTCAGGCCCTGTGTATTACACTACACAATGTAAGTGGCAGAATGTGGCTGGAAGATGTACGACAAACTAACAGAACTGTGACGTAGATCCACTTAGTGCCAATTTAAATCTCCCTTTTATTTGGGGGAGACTGCAACAAAACTCAGGCCCAGTACATTACACTACACAATGTAAGTGGCAGAACGTGGCTGGAAGATGTACGACAAACTAACAGAACTGTGACGTAAATCCACTTAGTGCCAATTTAAATCTCCCTTTTATTTGGAGGAGACTGCAACAAAACTCGGGCCCAGTGTATTACACTACACAATGTAAGTGGCAGAACGTGGCTGGAAGATGTACAACAAAGTAACAGAACTGTGACGTAGATCCACTTAGTGCCAATTTAAATCCCCCTTTTATTGGGGGGAGACTGCAACAAAACTCAGGCCCAGTGTATTACACTACACAATGTAAGTGGCAGAACGTGGCTGGAAAATGTACGACAAACTAACAGAACTGTGACGTAGTTCCACTTAGTGCCAATTTAAATCCCCCTTTTATTGGGGGAAGACTGCAACAAAACTCAGGCCCAGTGTATTACACTACACAATGTAAGTGGCAGAACGTGGCTGGAAGATGTACAACAAACTCAGAGAACTGTGACGCAGATCCACTTAGTGCCAATTTAAATCTCCCTTTTATTGGGGGGAGACTGCAGCAAAACTCAGGCCCAGTATATTACACTACACAATGTAAGTGGCAGAACGTGGCTGGAAGATGTACGACAAACTAACAGAACTGTGACGTAAATCCACTTAGTGCCAATTTAAATCTCCATTTTTTGAGGGGGAGACTGCAACAAAACTCAGGCCAGTGTATTACACTACACAATGTAAGTGGCAGAACGTGGCTGGAAGATGTACGACAAACTAACAGACCTGTGAAGTAGATCCACTTAGTGCCAATTTAAATCTCCCTTTTATTTGGGGGAGACTGCAACAAAACTCAGGCCAGTGTATTACACTACACAATGTAAGTGGCAGAACGTGGCTGGAAGATGTACGACAAACTAACAGAACTGTGACGTAGATCCACTTAGTGCCAATTTAAATCTCCATTTTTGGGGGTGAGACTGCAACAAAACTCAGGCCCAGTGTATTACACTACACAATGAAAGTGGCAGAACGTGGCTGGAAGATGTACGACAAACTAACAGACCTGTGACGTAGATCCACTTAGTGCCAATTTAAATCTCCCTTTTATTTGGAGGAGACTGCAACAAAACTCGGGCCCAGTGTATTACACTACACAATGTAAGTGGCAGAACGTGGCTGGAAGATGTACGACAAACTAACAGAACTGTGACGTAAATCCACTTAGTGCCAATTTAAATCTCCATTTTTGGGGGGGGAGACTGCAACAAAACTCAGGCCAGTGTATTACACTACACAATGTAAGTGGCAGAACGTGGCTGGAAGATGTACGACAAACTAACAGACCTGTGACGTAGATCCACTTAGTGCCAATTTAAATCTCCCTTTTATTTGGAGGAGACTGCAACAAAACTCGGGCCCAGTGTATTACACTACACAATGTAAGTGGCAGAACGTGGCTGGAAGATGTACAACAAAGTAACAGAACTGTGACGTAGATCCACTTAGTGCCAATTTAAATCCCCCTTTTATTGGGGGGAGACTGCAACAAAACTCAGGCCCAGTGTATTACACTACACAATGTAAGTGGCAGAACGTGGCTGGAAGATGTACGACAAACTAACAGACCTGTGACGTAGTTCCACTTAGTGCCAATTTAAATCTCCCTTTTATTTGGGGGAGACTGCAACAAAACTCAGGCCCAGTGTATTACACTACACAATGTAAGTGGCAGAGCGTGGCTGGAAGATGTACGACAAACTAACAGAACTGTGACGCAGATCCACTTAGTGCCAATTTAAATCTCCCTTTTATTTGGGGGAGACTGCAACAAAACTCAGGCCCAGTGTATTACACTACACAATGTAAGTGGCAGAGCGTGGCTGGAAGATGTACGACAAACTAACAGAACTGTGACGCAGATCCACTTAGTGCCAATTTAAATCTCCCTTTTATTTGGGGGAGACTGCAACAAAACTCAGGCCCAGTATATTACACTACCCAATGTAAGTGGCAGAACGTGGCTGGAAGATGTACGACAAACTAACAGAACTGTGACGTAAATCCACTTAGTGCCAATTTAAATCTCCATTTTTGGGGGGGGGAGACTGCAACAAAACTCAGGCCAGTGTATTACACTACACAATGTAAGTGGCAGAACGTGGCTGGAAGATGTACGACAAATTAACAGACCTGTGAAGTAGATCCACTTAGTGCCAATTTAAATCTCCCTTTTATTTGGGGGAGACTGCAACAAAACTCAGGCCCAGTGTATTAAACTACACAATGTAAGTGGCAGAGCGTGGCTGGAAGATGTACGACAAACTAACAGAACTGTGACGCAGATCCACTTAGTGCCAATTTAAATCTCCCTTTTATTGGGGGGAGACTGCAACAAAACTCAGGCCCAGTGTGTTACACTACACAATGTAAGTGGCAGAACGTGGCTGGAAGATGTAAAACAAACTAACAGAACTGTGACGCAGATCCACTTAGTGCCAATTTAAATCTCCCTTTTATTGGGGGGGACTGCAACAAAACTCAGGCCCAGTGTATTACACTACACAATGTAAGTGGCAGAACGTGGCTGGAAGATGTACAACAAAGTAACAGAACTGTGACGTAGATCCACTAAGTGCCCATTTAAATCCCCCTTTTATTGGGGGGAGACTGCAACAAAACTCAGGCCCAGTGTATTACACTACACAATGTAAGTGGCAGAACGTGGCTGGAAGATGTACAACAAAGTAACAGAACTGTGACGTAGATCCACTTAGTGCCAATTTAAATCCCCCTTTTATTGGGGGGAGACTGCAACAAAACTCAGGCCCAGTGTATTACACTACACAATGTAAGTGGCAGAACATGGCTGGAAGATGTACAACAAACTAACAGAACTGTGACGCAGATCCACTTAGTGCCAATTTAAATCTCCCTTTTATTGGGGGGAGACTGCAACAAAACTCAGGCCCAGTGTGTTACACTACACAATGTAAGTGGCAGAACGTGGCTGGAAGATGTAAAACAAACTAACAGAACTGTGACGCAGATCCACTTAGTGCCAATTTAAATCTCCCTTTTATTGGGGGGGACTGCAACAAAACTCAGGCCCAGTGTATTACACTACACAATGTAAGTGGCAGAACGTGGCTGGAAGATGTACAACAAAGTAACAGAACTGTGACGTAGATCCACTAAGTGCCCATTTAAATCCCCCTTTTATTGGGGGGAGACTGCAACAAAACTCAGGCCCAGTGTATTACACTACACAATGTAAGTGGCAGAACGTGGCTGGAAGATGTACAACAAACTAACAGAACTGTGACGCAGATCCACTTAGTGCCAATTTAAATCTCCCTTTTATTTGGGGGAGACTGCAACAAAACTCAGGCCCAGTGTATTACACTACACAATGTAAGTGGCAGAACGTGGCTGGAAGATGTACGACAAACTAACAGAAATGTGACGCAGATCCACTTAGTGCCAATTTAAATCTCTCTTTTTTTTGGGGGGAGACTGCAACAAAACTCAGGCCCTGTGTATTACACTACACAATGTAAGTGGCAGAACGTGGCTGGAAGATGTACGACAAACTAACAGAACTGTGACGTAGATCCACTTAGTGCCAATTTTAATCTCCCTTTTATTTGGGGGAGACGGCAACAAAACTCAGGCCCAGTATATTACACTACACAATGTAAGTGGCAGAACGTGGCTGGAAGATGTACAACAAACTAACAGACCTGTGACGTAGATCCACTTAGTGCCAATTTAAATCTCCCTTTTATTTGGGGGAGACTGCAACAAAACTCAGGCCCAGTATATTACACTACACAATGTAAGTGGCAGAACGTGGCTGGAAGATGTACGACAAACTAACAGACCTGTGACATAGATCCACTTAGTGCCAATTTAAATCTCCCTTTTATTTGGAGGAGACTGCAACAAAACTCGGGCCCAGTGTATTATACTACACAATGTAAGTGGCAGAACGTGGCTGGAAGATGTACAACAAAGTAACAGAACTGTGACGTAGATCCACTTAGTGCCAATTTAAATCTCCCTTTTATTTGGGGGAGACTGCAACAAAACTCGGGCCCAGTGTATTACACTACACAATGTAAGTGGCAGAACGTGGCTGGAAGATGTACAACAAAGTAACAGAACTGTGACGTAGATCCACTTAGTGCCAATTTAAATCCCCCTTTTATTGGGGGGAGACTGCAACAAAACTCAGGCCCAGTGTATTACACTACACAATGTAAGTGGCAGAACATGGCTGGAAGATGTACAACAAACTAACAGAACTGTGACGCAGATCCACTTAGTGCCAATTTAAATCTCCCTTTTATTGGGGGGAGACTGCAACAAAACTCAGGCCCAGTGTATTACACTACACAATGTAAGTGGCAGAACGTGGCTGGAAGATGTAAAACAAACTAACAGAACTGTGACGCAGATCCACTTAGTGCCAATTTAAATCTCCCTTTTATTGGGGGGGACTGCAACAAAACTCAGGCCCAGTGTATTACACTACACAATGTAAGTGGCAGAACGTGGCTGGAAGATGTACAACAAAGTAACAGAACTGTGACGTAGATCCACTAAGTGCCCATTTAAATCCCCCTTTTATTGGGGGGAGACTGCAACAAAACTCAGGCCCAGTGTATTACACTACACAATGTAAGTGGCAGAACGTGGCTGGAAGATGTACAACAAACTAACAGAACTGTGACGCAGATCCACTTAGTGCCAATTTAAATCTCCCTTTTATTGGGGGGGACTGCAACAAAACTCAGGCCCAGTGTATTACACTACACAATGTAAGTGGCAGAACGTGGCTGGAAGATGTACGACAAACTAACAGAACTGTGACATAGATCCACTTAGTGCCAATTTAAATCTCCCTTTTATTGGAGGGAGACTGCAATAAAACTCAGACCCAGTGTATTAAACTACACAATGTAAGTGGCAGAACGTGGCTGGAAGATGTACGACAAACTAACAGAACTGTGACGTAGATCCACTTAGTGCCAATTTAAATCTCCCTTTTATTGGGGGAGACAGCAACAAAACTCAGGCCCAGTGTATTACACTACACAATGTAAGTGGCAGAACGTGGCTGGAAGATGTACGACAAACTAACAGAACTGTGACGCAGATCCACTTAGTGCCAATTTAAATCTCCCTTTTATTTGGGGGAGACTGCAACAAAACTCAGGCCCAGTGTATTACACTACACAATGTAAGTGGCAGAACGTGGCTGGAAAATGTACGACAAACTAACAGAACACTGCCGTAGTTTCACTTAGTGCCAATTTCAATCTCCCTTTTACTTGGGAGAGACTGCAACAAAACTCAGGCCCAGTGTATTACACTACACAATGTAAGTGGCAGAGCGTGGCTGGAAGATGTAAAACAAACTAACAGAACTGTGACGCAGATCCACTTAGTGCCAATTTAAATCTCCCTTTTATTTGGGGGAGACTGCAACAAAACTCAGGCCCAGTGTATTACACTACACAATGTAAGTGGCAGAACGTGGCTGGAAGATGTACGACAAACTAACAGAACTGTGACGCAGATCCACTTAGTGCCAATTTAAATCTCCCTTTTATTTGGGGGGAGACTGCAACAAAACTCAGGCCCAGTGTATTACACTACACAATGTAAGTGGCAGAACGTGGCTGGAAAATGTACGACAAACTAACAGAACACTGCCGTAGTTTCACTTAGTGCCAATTTAAATCTCCCTTTTACTTGGGAGAGACTGCAACAAAACTCAGGCCCAGTGTACTACACTACACAATGTAAGTGGTAGAACGTGGCTGGAAGATGTACGACAAACTAACAGAACTGTGACGCAGATCCACTTAGTGCCAATTTAAATCTCTCTTTTTTGGGGGGGAGACTGCAACAAAACTCAGGCCCTGTGTATTACACTACACAATGTAAGTGGCAGAATGTGGCTGGAAGATGTACGACAAACTAACAGAACTGTGACGTAGATCCACTTAGTGCCAATTTAAATCTCCCTTTTATTTGGGGGAGACTGCAACAAAACTCAGGCCCAGTACATTACACTACACAATGTAAGTGGCAGAACGTGGCTGGAAGATGTACGACAAACTAACAGAACTGTGACGTAAATCCACTTAGTGCCAATTTAAATCTCCCTTTTATTTGGAGGAGACTGCAACAAAACTCGGGCCCAGTGTATTACACTACACAATGTAAGTGGCAGAACGTGGCTGGAAGATGTACAACAAAGTAACAGAACTGTGACGTAGATCCACTTAGTGCCAATTTAAATCCCCCTTTTATTGGGGGGAGACTGCAACAAAACTCAGGCCCAGTGTATTACACTACACAATGTAAGTGGCAGAACGTGGCTGGAAGATGTACAACAAACTAACAGAACTGTGACGCAGATCCACTTAGTGCCAATTTAAATCTCCCTTTTATTGGGGGGAGACTGCAACAAAACTCAGGCCCAGTATATTACACTACACAATGTAAGTGGCAGAACGTGGCTGGAAGATGTACGACAAACTAACAGAACTGTGACGTAAATCCACTTAGTGCCAATTTAAATCTCCATTTTTGGGGGGGAGACTGCAACAAAACTCAGGCCAGTGTATTACACTACACAATGTAAGTGGCAGAACGTGGCTGGAAGATGTACGACAAACTAACAGACCTGTGACGTAGATCCACTTAGTGCCAATTTAAATCTCCCTTTTATTTGGAGGAGACTGCAACAAAACTCGGGCCCAGTGTATTACACTACACAATGTAAGTGGCAGAACGTGGCTGGAAGATGTACGACAAACTAACAGAACTGTGACGTAGATTCACTTATTGCCAATTTAAATCCCCCTTTTATTGGGGGGAGACTGCAACAAAACTCAGGCCCAGTGTATTACACTACACAATGTAAGTGGCAGAATGTGGCTGGAAGATGTACAACAAACTAAGAGAACTGTGACGCAGATCCACTTAGTGCCAATTTAAATCTCCCTTTTATTGGGGGGAGACTGCAACAAAACTCAGGCCCAGTATATTACACTACACAATGTAAGTGGCAGAACGTGGCTGGAAGATGTACGACAAACTAACAGACCTGTGACGTAAATCCACTTAGTGCCAATTTAAATCTCCATTTTTGGGGGGGGAGACTGCAACAAAACTCAGGCCAGTGTATTACACTACACAATGTAAGTGGCAGAACGTGGCTGGAAGATGTACGACAAACTAACAGACCTGTGAAGTAGATCCACTTAGTGCCAATTTAAATCTCCCTTTTATTTGGGGGAGACTGCAACAAAACTCAGGCCCAGTGTATTACACTACACAATGTAAGTGGTAGAATGTGGCTGGAAAATGTACGACAAACTAACAGAACTGTGACGTAGTTCCACTTAGTGCCAATTTAAATCCCCCTTTTATTGGGGGAAGACTGCAACAAAACTCAGGCCCAGTGTATTACACTACACAATGTAAGTGGCAGAACGTGGCTGGAAGATGTACAACAAACTCAGAGAACTGTGACGCAGATCCACTTAGTGCCAATTTAAATCTCCCTTTTATTGGGGGGAGACTGCAGCAAAACTCAGGCCCAGTATATTACACTACACAATGTAAGTGGCAGAACGTGGCTGGAAGATGTACGACAAACTAACAGAACTGTGACGTAAATCCACTTAGTGCCAATTTAAATCTCCATTTTTTGAGGGGGAGACTGCAACAAAACTCAGGCCAGTGTATTACACTACACAATGTAAGTGGCAGAACGTGGCTGGAAGATGTACGACAAACTAACAGACCTGTGAAGTAGATCCACTTAGTGCCAATTTAAATCTCCCTTTTATTTGGGGGAGACTGCAACAAAACTCAGGCCAGTGTATTACACTACACAATGTAAGTGGCAGAACGTGGCTGGAAGATGTACGACAAACTAACAGAACTGTGACGTAGATCCACTTAGTGCCAATTTAAATCTCCATTTTTGGGGGTGAGACTGCAACAAAACTCAGGCCCAGTGTATTACACTACACAATGAAAGTGGCAGAACGTGGCTGGAAGATGTACGACAAACTAACAGACATGTGACGTAGATCCACTTAGTGCCAATTTAAATCTCCCTTTTATTTGGAGGAGACTGCAACAAAACTCGGGCCCAGTGTATTACACTACACAATGTAAGTGGCAGAACGTGGCTGGAAGATGTACGACAAACTAACAGAACTGTGACGTAAATCCACTTAGTGCCAATTTAAATCTCCATTTTTGGGGGGGGAGACTGCAACAAAACTCAGGCCAGTGTATTACACTACACAATGTAAGTGGCAGAACGTGGCTGGAAGATGTACGACAAACTAACAGACCTGTGACGTAGATCCACTTAGTGCCAATTTAAATCTCCCTTTTATTTGGAGGAGACTGCAACAAAACTCGGGCCCAGTGTATTACACTACACAATGTAAGTGGCAGAACGTGGCTGGAAGATGTACAACAAAGTAACAGAACTGTGACGTAGATCCACTTAGTGCCAATTTAAATCCCCCTTTTATTGGGGGGAGACTGCAACAAAACTCAGGCCCAGTGTATTACACTACACAATGTAAGTGGCAGAACGTGGCTGGAAGATGTACGACAAACTAACAGACCTGTGACGTAGTTCCACTTAGTGCCAATTTAAATCTCCCTTTTATTGGGGGGAGACTGCAACAAAACTCAGGCCCAGTGTATTACACTACACAATGTAAGTGGCAGAGCGTGGCTGGAAGATGTACGACAAACTAACAGAACTGTGACGCAGATCCACTTAGTGCCAATTTAAATCTCCCTTTTATTTGGGGGAGACTGCAACAAAACTCAGGCCCAGTGTATTACACTACACAATGTAAGTGGCAGAGCGTGGCTGGAAGATGTACGACAAACTAACAGAACTGTGACGCAGATCCACTTAGTGCCAATTTAAATCTCCCTTTTATTTGGGGGAGACTGCAACAAAACTCAGGCCCAGTATATTACACTACCCAATGTAAGTGGCAGAACGTGGCTGGAAGATGTACGACAAACTAACAGAACTGTGACGTAAATCCACTTAGTGCCAATTTAAATCTCCATTTTTGGGGGGGGGAGACTGCAACAAAACTCAGGCCAGTGTATTACACTACACAATGTAAGTGGCAGAACGTGGCTGGAAGATGTACGACAAATTAACAGACCTGTGAAGTAGATCCACTTAGTGCCAATTTAAATCTCCCTTTTATTTGGGGGAGACTGCAACAAAACTCAGGCCCAGTGTATTAAACTACACAATGTAAGTGGCAGAGCGTGGCTGGAAGATGTACGACAAACTAACAGAACTGTGACGCAGATCCACTTAGTGCCAATTTAAATCTCCCTTTTATTTGGGGGAGACTGCAACAAAACTCAGGCCCAGTGTATTACACTACACAATGTAAGTGGCAGAACGTGGCTGGAAGATGTACGACAAACTAACAGAAATGTGACGCAGATCCACTTAGTGCCAATTTAAATCTCTCTTTTTTTTGGGGGGAGACTGCAACAAAACTCAGGCCCTGTGTATTACACTACACAATGTAAGTGGCAGAACGTGGCTGGAAGATGTACGACAAACTAACAGAACTGTGACGTAGATCCACTTAGTGCCAATTTTAATCTCCCTTTTATTTGGGGGAGACGGCAACAAAACTCAGGCCCATTATATTACACTACACAATGTAAGTGGCAGAACGTGGCTGGAAGATGTACAACAAACTAACAGACCTGTGACGTAGATCCACTTAGTGCCAATTTAAATCTCCCTTTTATTTGGGGGAGACTGCAACAAAACTCAGGCCCAGTATATTACACTACACAATGTAAGTGGCAGAACGTGGCTGGAAGATGTACGACAAACTAACAGACCTGTGACATAGATCCACTTAGTGCCAATTTAAATCTCCCTTTTATTTGGAGGAGACTGCAACAAAACTCGGGCCCAGTGTATTATACTACACAATGTAAGTGGCAGAACGTGGCTGGAAGATGTACAACAAAGTAACAGAACTGTGACGTAGATCCACTTAGTGCCAATTTAAATCTCCCTTTTATTTGGGGGAGACTGCAACAAAACTCAGGCCCAGTGTATTACACTACACAATGTAAGTGGCAGAACGTGGCTAGAAGATGTACAACAAAGTAACAGAACTGTGACGTAGATCCACTTAGTGCCAATTTAAATCCCCCTTTTATTGGGGGGAGACTGCAACAAAACTCAGGCCCAGTGTATTACACTACACAATGTAAGTGGCAGAACATGGCTGGAAGATGTACAACAAACTAACAGAACTGTGACGCAGATCCACTTAGTGCCAATTTAAATCTCCCTTTTATTGGGGGGAGACTGCAACAAAACTCAGGCCCAGTGTATTACACTACACAATGTAAGTGGCAGAACGTGGCTGGAAGATGTAAAACAAACTAACAGAACTGTGACGCAGATCCACTTAGTGCCAATTTAAATCTCCCTTTTATTGGGGGGGACTGCAACAAAACTCAGGCCCAGTGTATTACACTACACAATGTAAGTGGCAGAACGTGGCTGGAAGATGTACGACAAACTAACAGAACTGTGACATAGATCCACTTAGTGCCAATTTAAATCTCCCTTTTATTGGAGGGAGACTGCAATAAAACTCAGACCCAGTGTATTAAACTACACAATGTAAGTGGCAGAACGTGGCTGGAAGATGTACGACAAACTAACAGAACTGTGACGTAGATCCACTTTGTGCCAATTTAAATCTCCCTTTTATTGGGGGAGACAGCAACAAAACTCAGGCCCAGTGTATTACACTACACAATGTAAGTGGCAGAACGTGGCTGGAAGATGTACGACAAACTAACAGAACTGTGACGCAGATCCACTTAGTGCCAATTTAAATCTCCCTTTTATTTGGGGGAGACTGCAACAAAACTCAGGCCCAGTGTATTACACTACACAATGTAAGTGGCAGAACGTGGCTGGAAAATGTACGACAAACTAACAGAACACTGCCGTAGTTTCACTTAGTGCCAATTTAAATCTCCCTTTTACTTGGGAGAGACTGCAACAAAACTCAGGCCCAGTGTATTACACTACACAATGTAAGTGGCAGAGCGTGGCTGGAAGATGTAAAACAAACTAACAGAACTGTGACGCAGATCCACTTAGTGCCAATTTAAATCTCCCTTTTATTTGGGGGAGACTGCAACAAAACTCAGGCCCAGTGTATTACACTACACAATGTAAGTGGCAGAACGTGGCTGGAAGATGTACGACAAACTAACAGAACTGTGACGCAGATCCACTTAGTGCCAATTTAAATCTCCCTTTTATTTGGGGGGAGACTGCAACAAAACTCAGGCCCAGTGTATTACACTACACAATGTAAGTGGCAGAACGTGGCTGGAAAATGTACGACAAACTAACAGAACACTGCCGTAGTTTCACTTAGTGCCAATTTAAATCTCCCTTTTACTTGGGAGAGACTGCAACAAAACTCAGGCCCAGTGTACTACACTACACAATGTAAGTGGTAGAACGTGGCTGGAAGATGTACGACAAACTAACAGAACTGTGACGCAGATCCACTTAGTGCCAATTTAAATCTCTCTTTTTTGGGGGGGAGACTGCAACAAAACTCAGGCCCTGTGTATTACACTACACAATGTAAGTGGCAGAATGTGGCTGGAAGATGTACGACAAACTAACAGAACTGTGACGTAGATCCACTTAGTGCCAATTTAAATCTCCCTTTTATTTGGGGGAGACTGCAACAAAACTCAGGCCCAGTACATTACACTACACAATGTAAGTGGCAGAACGTGGCTGGAAGATGTACGACAAACTAACAGAACTGTGACGTAAATCCACTTAGTGCCAATTTAAATCTCCCTTTTATTTGGAGGAGACTGCAACAAAACTCGGGCCCAGTGTATTACACTACACAATGTAAGTGGCAGAACGTGGCTGGAAGATGTACAACAAAGTAACAGAACTGTGACGTAGATCCACTTAGTGCCAATTTAAATCCCCCTTTTATTGGGGGGAGACTGCAACAAAACTCAGGCCCAGTGTATTACACTACACAATGTAAGTGGCAGAACGTGGCTGGAAGATGTACAACAAACTAACAGAACTGTGACGCAGATCCACTTAGTGCCAATTTAAATCTCCCTTTTATTGGGGGGAGACTGCAACAAAACTCAGGCCCAGTATATTACACTACACAATGTAAGTGGCAGAACGTGGCTGGAAGATGTACGACAAACTAACAGAACTGTGACGTAAATCCACTTAGTGCCAATTTAAATCTCCATTTTTGGGGGGGAGACTGCAACAAAACTCAGGCCAGTGTATTACACTACACAATGTAAGTGGCAGAACGTGGCTGGAAGATGTACGACAAACTAACAGACCTGTGACGTAGATCCACTTAGTGCCAATTTAAATCTCCCTTTTATTTGGAGGAGACTGCAACAAAACTCGGGCCCAGTGTATTACACTACACAATGTAAGTGGCAGAACGTGGCTGGAAGATGTACGACAAACTAACAGAACTGTGACGTAGATTCACTTATTGCCAATTTAAATCCCCCTTTTATTGGGGGGAGACTGCAACAAAACTCAGGCCCAGTGTATTACACTACACAATGTAAGTGGCAGAACGTGGCTGGAAGATGTACGACAAACTAACAGAACTGTGACGCAGATCCACTTAGTGCCAATTTAAATCTCCCTTTTATTGGGGGGAGACTGCAACAAAACTCGGGCCCAGTGTATTACACTACACAATGTAAGTGGCAGAACGTGGCTGGAAGATGTACGACAAACTAACAGAACTGTGACGTAGATTCACTTATTGCCAATTTAAATCCCCCTTTTATTGGGGGGAGACTGCAACAAAACTCAGGCCCAGTGTATTACACTACACAATGTAAGTGGCAGAATGTGGCTGGAAGATGTACAACAAACTAAGAGAACTGTGACGCAGATCCACTTAGTGCCAATTTAAATCTCCCTTTTATTGGGGGGAGACTGCAACAAAACTCAGGCCCAGTATATTACACTACACAATGTAAGTGGCAGAACGTGGCTGGAAGATGTACGACAAACTAACAGAACTGTGACGTAAATCCACTTAGTGCCAATTTAAATCTCCATTTTTGGGGGGGGAGACTGCAACAAAACTCAGGCCAGTGTATTACACTACACAATGTAAGTGGCAGAACGTGGCTGGAAGATGTACGACAAACTAACAGACCTGTGAAGTAGATCCACTTAGTGCCAATTTAAATCTCCCTTTTATTTGGGGGAGACTGCAACAAAACTCAGGCCCAGTGTGTTACACTACACAATGTAAGTGGTAGAATGTGGCTGGAAAATGTACGACAAACTAACAGAACTGTGACTTAGTTCCACTTAGTGCCAATTTAAATCCCCCTTTTATTGGGGGAAGACTGCAACAAAACTCAGGCCCAGTGTATTACACTACACAATGTAAGTGGCAGAACGTGGCTGGAAGATGTACAACAAACTCAGAGAACTGTGACGCAGATCCACTTAGTGCCAATTTAAATCTCCCTTTTATTGGGGGGAGACTGCAGCAAAACTCAGGCCCAGTATATTACACTACACAATGTAAGTGGCAGAACGTGGCTGTAAGATGTACGACAAACTAACAGAACTGTGACGTAAATCCACTTAGTGCCAATTTAAATCTCCATTTTTTGAGGGGGAGACTGCAACAAAACTCAGGCCAGTGTATTACACTACACAATGTAAGTGGCAGAACGTGGCTGGAAGATGTACGACAAACTAACAGACCTGTGAAGTAGATCCACTTAGTGCCAATTTAAATCTCCCTTTTATTTGGGGGAGACTGCAACAAAACTCAGGCCAGTGTATTACACTACACAATGTAAGTGGCAGAACGTGGCTGGAAGATGTACGACAAACTAACAGAACTGTGACGTAGATCCACTTAGTGCCAATTTAAATCTCCATTTTTGGGGGTGAGACTGCAACAAAACTCAGGCCCAGTGTATTGCACTACACAATGAAAGTGGCAGAACGTGGCTGGAAGATGTACGACAAACTAACAGACCTGTGACGTAGATCCACTTAGTGCCAATTTAAATCTCCCTTTTATTTGGAGGAGACTGCAACAAAACTCAGGCCCAGTATATTACACTACCCAATGTAAGTGGCAGAACGTGGCTGGAAGATGTACGACAAACTAACAGAACTGTGACGTAAATCCACTTAGTGCCAATTTAAATCTCCATTTTTTTGGGGGGGAGACTGCAACAAAACTCAGGCCAGTGTATTACACTACACAATGTAAGTGGCAGAACGTGGCTGGAAGATGTACGACAAATTAACAGACCTGTGAAGTAGATCCACTTAGTGCCAATTTAAATCTCCCTTTTATTTGGGGGAGACTGCAACAAAACTCAGGCCCAGTGTATTAAACTACACAATGTAAGTGGCAGAGCGTGGCTGGAAGATGTACGACAAACTAACAGAACTGTGACGCAGATCCACTTAGTGCCAATTTAAATCTCCCTTTTATTTGGGGGAGACTGCAACAAAACTCAGGCCCAGTGTATTACACTACACAATGTAAGTGGCAGAACGTGGCTGGAAGATGTACGACAAACTAACAGAAATGTGACGCAGATCCACTTAGTGCCAATTTAAATCTCTCTTTTTTTTGGGGGGAGACTGCAACAAAACTCAGGCCCTGTGTATTACACTACACAATGTAAGTGGCAGAACGTGGCTGGAAGATGTACGACAAACTAACAGAACTGTGACGTAGATCCACTTAGTGCCAATTTTAATCTCCCTTTTATTTGGGGGAGACTGCAACAAAACTCAGGCCCAGTATATTACACTACACAATGTAAGTGGCAGAACGTGGCTGGAAGATGTACAACAAACTAACAGACCTGTGACGTAGATCCACTTAGTGCCAATTTAAATCTCCCTTTTATTTGGGGGAGACTGCAACAAAACTCAGGCCCAGTATATTACACTACCCAATGTAAGTGGCAGAGCGTGGCTGGAAGATGTACGACAAACTAACAGAACTGTGACATAGATCCACTTAGTGCCAATTTAAATCTCCCTTTTATTTGGAGGAGACTGCAACAAAACTCGGGCCCAGTGTATTATACTACACAATGTAAGTGGCAGAACGTGGCTGGAAGATGTACGACAAACTAACAGACCTGTGACATAGATCCACTTAGTGCCAATTTAAATCTCCCTTTTATTTGGAGGAGACTGCAACAAAACTCGGGCCCAGTGTATTATACTACACAATGTAAGTGGCAGAACGTGGCTGGAAGATGTACAACAAAGTAACAGAACTGTGACGTAGATCCACTTAGTGCCAATTTAAATCTCCCTTTTATTTGGGGGAGACTGCAACAAAACTCGGGCCCAGTGTATTACACTACACAATGTAAGTGGCAGAACGTGGCTGGAAGATGTACGACAAACTAACAGAACTGTGACGTAAATCCACTTAGTGCCAATTTAATTCTCCATTTTTTTGGGGGGAGACTGCAACAAAACTCAGGCCCAGTGTATTACACTACACAATGTAAGTGGCAGAACGTGGCTGGAAGATGTACGACAAACTAACAGACCTGTGACGTAGATCCACTTAGTGCCAATTTAAATCTCCCTTTTATTTGGAGGAGACTGCAACAAAACTCGGGCCCAGTGTATTACACTACACAATGTAAGTGGCAGAACGTGGCTGGAAGATATATATATTGTTTGCTAAATGATAAGACGATATATATTAGGCTGCCTTCAGATCCCACAGTTTCTTTTAAAAATGAATTGTTCAGTTTAGTGGATGATGGTGTAGCATTGGGCATACTAACTAAAACGCATAGTGAGTATTTGAAAGTGGGTCATCTGGTTATACCAACGATGTACGGTTTGCCTAAAGTGCATAAAGGTACTACACCTCCTCCAATGCGCCCGATTATATCTGGGATAGGTTCCCTTATGGAACATTTGAGTCAATGGGTAGATTCCTTGTTGCAGCCTCTGGTCATGAGAGTTCCAGGTTTTCTTAGAGACTCAAAGGATGTATTGTACCAACTATCTCACACTATATAGAGGGACAATTTTCATTGGATAGGTTGTGATGTCATCTCTCTTTATACCTGTATTCCGCAAAACATCATTATTCAAGCGCTTGAGTTTCATTTGCAAAAGTATAGTAATTATACTAATGATTTGTGCAATCATATTATGGAAGCTGTTTATTTTTTGATGACTCACAATTATTTTTCCTTTGACCAACAGTTTTTTCTCCAATGCAAGGGAGTCTCTATGGGAGGCAAACACTCACCATCCATAGCCAATTTGGTCATGTCGTATTGGGAAGAATTGGTTTTGTATTCAGATCGCAATCCATTCTTGCTGGATATATTCTGGTATGGCAGATACATCGACGATATGCTCCTTATTTGGAGTGGCGATGTATCTGCCATACCGGAACTTTTGAGTTATTTCAACTCTAATGAGTTTAATCTTCGCTTTACCTTCAGCACTAATTCTCATTTGACTTCTTTTTTGGATCTGACCCTACGTGGTATTGTGGGTGATGTTATCACTACTTCCACATACTGCAAACCATTGTCTGGTAACAGTATCTTGCATGCCTCTAGTAGCCATCCCACACATACTATGAAGTCAATACCGGTTGGTGAACTAACTAGGATTACTAGAAACTGCAATGATGCTGGCATCCTTAACCCCTTACCGGCATCGGACGTACTATACCGTCCGATGCCGGCTCCCCTGCTTTGATGCAGGGCTCCGCGGTGAGCCCGCACCAAAGCCGGGACATGTCAGCTGTTTTGAACAGCTGACATGTGCCCGTAATAGGCGCGGGCAGAATCGCGATCTGCCCGCACCTATTAACTAGTTAAATGCCGCTGTCAAACGCAGACAGCGGCATTTAACTACCGCTTACGGCCGGGCGGCCGGAAATGACGTCATCGCCGACCCCCGTCACATGATCGGGGGTCGGCGATGCTTGTGAATGGTAACCATAGAGGTCCTTGAGACCTCTATGGTTACTGATTGCCCGTCGCTGTGAGCGCCACCCTGTGGTCGGCGCTCACAGCACACGTGCAATTCTGCTACATAGCAGCGATCAGCAGATCGCTGCTATGTAGCAGAGCCGATCGTGCTATGCCTGCTTCTAGCCTCTCATGGAGGCTAATGAAGCATGGCAAAAGTTAAAAAAAAAAGTTTAAAAAAATGTGAAAAAAATAAAAAAACATAAAAGTTTAAATCACCCCCCTTTCGCCCCAATCAAAATAAATCAATAAAAAAAATATCAAATCTACGCATATTTCGTATCGCCGCGCTCAGAATCGCCCGATCTATCAATTAAAAAAAAGTATTAACCTGATCGCTAAACAGCGTAGCGGGAAAAAAATTTGAAACGCCAGAATTACGTTTTTTTTAGTCGCCGCGACATTGCATTAAAATGCAATAACGGGCGATCAAAAGAACGTATCTGCACCAAAATGCTATCATTAAAAACGTCATCTCGGCATGCAAAAAATAAGCCCTCAACCGACCCCAGATGATGAAAAATGGAGACGCTACGAGTATCGGAAAATGGCACAATTTATTTTATTTTTTTTTTAGCAAAGTTTGGAATTTTTTTTCATCACTTAGATAAAAAATAACCTAGTCATGTTTGGTGTCTATGAACTCGTAATGACCTGGAGAATCATAATGGCAGGTCAGTTTTAGCATTTAGTGAACCTAGCAAAAAAGCCAAACAAAAAACCAATGTGGGATTGCACTTTTTTTGAAATTTCACCGCACTTGGAATTTTTTTCCCGTTTTCTAGTACACGACATGCTAAAACCAATGATGTCGTTCAAAAGTACAACTCATCCCGCAAAAAATAAGCCCTCACATGGCCAAATTGACAGAAAAATAAAAAAGTTATGGCTCTGGGAAGGAGGGGAGCGAAAAACGAACACGGAAAAACGAAAAATCCCCCGGTCATGAAGGGGTTAAGCAAGAAATTGATTCATGTTGTGAGAAATTGAAGAAGAGGGGTTATTCGAATTGGTCTCTGGACAGAGCAAAAAATATAGTTAAAAAGAAAAGGCGGAGTGATATGCTTATGCCAAGAGATGGGGTGAAGAGTGACAGTCAGAATATTAAAACATTTTGTTCCATCAAATATAGTCCCCAATACAATATGATTAAGTCTCTCATTTTAAAAAACATTCCTATTTTGTATGAGGATGAAATTCTGTCCACTATTCTATCTTTAGGGTGTCAAGTGGTTGCAAAAAAAGCCACCACTTTATCTGACATTCTTTCTCCAAGTTTTTTTGATTCTGGTAATACCTCGCGTACCTGGCTGCATCATATTGGCTTTTATCGCTGTGGTGCTCCTAGATGCCGCACATGTGCTCACTCTGTTGTTGCACATTCTTTTTATGATAGTGACAATAGACAAGAATTCAAAATACAGCGATTTATTAATTGTAACAGCAGAAATGTAGTATATATGATCACATGTACAAAATGTAAATTGAGTTATATAGGTTGTACTACTCATCTGCTTAAGATCCGTATTTCTGAGCATATCACTGATATTCTTGTCTCCACTAATAGTAATCGCTCCATGTCTCATGCCTCAAAGCATTTTGTTACCTGTCACCAGAGGAGCACAGCATTTCTTCGTGTTGTCTGCATTGAGAAGCTTGTGATGTCAGCCAAAGGAGGAGACTTCAAGAGACGCTTAATAATGACGCGAGAGGCTTATTGGATGTTTTGCCTTAACACTTGCCATCCTGCGGGCTTAAACGCTCGCAAAGAAATTATGTTCCATTATTAAGATATTACTTATGTATATAGTTTCTATGTTATTTTCTGTGTTTTTGCATGTTAGTTTTTTTTATTTTTTTTAAGTTGTTTGGTTTTTTCTGATGTTTTTATTGCACAAATATACTTATCCAAAGCAGAAAAAATATGCGGCACTCACCCCAATCTGGCAGTGGAAATCGTGAATTTTATTGGAGAAACTGAAAGAAAAGCATCCGTCAGGACATCAGGTACACAGGAGGGTGCGGTATTGGAGTGTGGACGACGGCCGTTTCACACACAGAGGTGCTTCGACGGGACCCGATGACGGGACACACCTCTGTGTGCGAAACGGCCGTCGTCCACACTCCTATACCGCACCCTCCTGTGTACCTGATGTCCTGACGGATGCTTTTCTTTCAGTTTCTCCAATAAAATTCACGATTTCCACTGCCAGATTGGGGTGAGTGCCGCATATTTTTTCTGCTTTGGCTATTTTGGACTATCTGTTCTACTTTAGTATGCAGAGCACCGCAGCCCACAAGCATTCGTGAATACCTGATTTTCATTTGTCCGCCATCAGTCCTGCCTGTCGGATTTCGTATTCGCTCTAGTGCAGTCCTTTCTGTTCTTGTTGGTTATAACAAATATACTTATGTGTCAGGTAATAGTGCAGTGCCCCAGAGATCTGGTCATTGCAGTAACGTCGCTCTGCCACTAAGGGGAGTAATGGTACGTCTGATGGCACTAAAGGAGTTCTACTGACCAGGTATCACCCACACACATTACACTTCACACTCCGGCCACTAGGGGGAGAAAAAGGCTTTATTTATGGGGCCACTCCTCACACTGGTAAAACTAGGGGATGGATAGGAAGTTAGAACAGAAGCTGACTGGGTTGGATTCAGGCAACATCCCGTGGCAGGGGGTGTTGCAAGGAAAAGACACAGGGGGTCCCTGTCAGGCGTGGGAACCTGGCAAGTACCTAGCGAACAGAACAGAACGTTACGGAACTGCGCCTGCACTACCTTGCGGCGGTATCCTAAGAAAGAGACACGAAGCGAAGGATATTGTGGAACAGTGAGAAACGAGATCAAAACAAGGAGAACCAGTAGGAGTCGTGCCCCGAGAACGGCAACATCCTACTGAGGCGCGTAGCCGGTGGCCGGAACACCGAGGAAGTAAGTGACTCTATGCCTTACTTCAAACTCCGCAGGACAGTTAATTATAGGTTGGCTGTCTACCTTACATCACCTACGCAGACATAGGGGGCAATGCGTGGAGAGGGGCACCTCTAGGGTCCTGGAAGAGCTCCGAGCCTACCCGTCAAACGGGTGCGTCCTAGCCATAACATACCTGGGGGACGAGAAACTAGAAACATCTGGAACGAATTAGAAAGAACTAGAACAAACGAACGAGAACAGAAGTTGTGAGGACTATTCCGAATGCTCAGCAGGGTAGCACTACAACACACAGGCGCTATTGGTAGGCAACGATTTCCACCTGCAAAGGGAACTCTGGATGTGCCATCGGACCGGCCGGTCTCAGACAGCCCTGTTAACTGTGCTCTGGATTGAGGATCCTGAAGTCACCAGTAAAGAGGTAAATAGCCTGCAACCCTGTGTCCTCGTTATTGTCTGCACCTCGCACCATCACCATCCACCTTACTTGGAAGCCCTGGGGACATACTTCACCTGTGGGAAGTTTCACCATCTAGCTGCCATTACATCACCCCAGTGGACCCCAAGCAGCGTCGGTCGCCCTGACCCAACATCACAGGTGGCGTCACGAAACCTTGACAGACTCGCATCACCTTTCATTGGACGCCCCTTGGCAGGGTCACGGACCGGGTCCAGCCACTGTGACATCCCCAGAACTGAGTCAGCAGAGGACCGGTACCGAGTAACCAGCGGCCCTGCATCTGGGGGCGCTCCAATAGACTCATCCATTGTGATTGGTTGCATCTGGTATTTAACCATGCTGTGATGTATAGTGAGCAGCTTTGAAAAAGAACACACTGTTCGAAACGCGTAGCCTGCTGCTACTCATTCTCCTGTGAACCATGTTTTTGGACTTTGGATTTTATTCTTAATAAAATTTGGATATTTTTGGAAGCTGGATTTTCTCTTTTCCTGTTTGCCTTACCGTTCCACATGATGACTGCACAGTATCCGGGCTTCCCCACAATACATGCCTAGTAGGTGTGCTGGTTTTTTACACCTTTTTTTTTCTCTTGAATAATGTAGAGGGGCAGTTAGAGAGTGAGCTGTAGTGTACAGAAGCTACTCACAATGCAGGATTACTTAAAGGGAAGGACACTCTCTCGACTGGGTCACTACCTAATGACTGCTCCACTTCCATAGTGCACCCATGTCACTATGTTCCCTTTAAACAAATGCTAGGTTAGTTTACTTTCAGACTAGCAATCGGGCCAAAGGTTTGGTACATGATGTGCTTTTAAATTAGTTAAAATGTAACATGCTGAACAAGATCTTTAGGATGTTAATAATTGTTAGATTGCAAGAGCTCAAAGTAAATTCACTTATAGTTTACACATTTCGTTAAAGATCATGGAGGTGTCTACATTGTTTCTGAGTCTTTTCATTCTCTTCTCTTTTCTACTATTTTCTTGGAGGTTACACAGGAGACGTCTTTATTTTCCTCCTGGACCGATTCCTTTGCCGTTCTTCGGAAACCTTTTCCAAGGAAGTTTTGTGCTGTACGAGTCTTACCTCAAGGTAAACAAATAGGGTTGTGTATATTTTCCCTTGCTAGAGCAATTTCAAATGGAGAAAACTTATAAAGGTTAATGGTGGTCCATTGGACATGCCAGATTTGAGATTTCCTTCCATTTAGATAGATAACTTGAAGTTCAAGCACTAGCAGAATCATGGTATAATCTACATATTAGAAAAGAATGGTTAGCAAATGCCCTAATATGTTAGAAGGGTGGATATTAGAATGGAGAAATACAAAAGGTTGAATAGTAGAGTGTGACCCTCTCCATGGCCTTCATTCCAAATATAGTGTCACAATAGATATTAGTGTTTCCATACATCGTGGGACAACCTCTTGACCACCTATACTTGCCAAATACATGACTGGGCTACCATTGGTGACTGATTCTAGTGTCAACTTTTGTGTTTTACTTGATGCATCAAAGTGGAGCTTTGTTTTTACATTTATTGCCATCAAGGAAGTGAAAGCATATTATTGTGTAACAGATTTTTAGGTGTTTCTTGTCTTTTCATTTTTAAAAGCCATTGAAAAGTGATGTTTTAGTTTTTTTCTTTCCAGTTATGTAAGCAGTACGGTCCAGTCTTCACAGTTTGGAATGGTAATTCACCAGTGGTTGTGCTCTGTGGATATGCAGTGGTTAAAGACGCCTTGATAAATTATTCACATAGATTCGGTGATCGTGGGCCTATGCCAATAACATCCAGATTGTCCAATGGACAAGGTAAGAAGTTCAACTTTTAATTTCCATCAATTTTAGCAAAAGCAAGAATCATTATGAAGTATTACAGAAGTGCATATGGTATGTTAGAAGTAGATGAGACTTTGTCTTATAGCCAAACAACATACGGTGCCAAACCAACTTTAATTCTCATTGTAAAAAAGAAGAACCACTGTCAGTAGCCACCCTTGTTTGCAGATTCCCTCTGTTAGAGGTCAAGTTTCCGCTTCTGCACAGGGGGAATCTCAGGCCGTTTCTGCTGCGGTCTCCCATTCTTCTCCTGCCACAATGAAACCTGCTCAGCAGAGACGTCGGTCCTTGCGTCTGACTCAGTCTCACCCTGTGCTTAAGCTTGCTGTTGCTTCTCCAGCTTTTGCCATTAAAGCCAGTGCTGGGCAGCAGCGAGTGGACATTTTTGAGACTAAGTCCTGCTTCTTCCCTTCTGAGCATGCCCAGGGTGAGATCTCCCATTGGAGATCGAGGGCCACATGCTCAGATGCTGCAGCGGTTTCCATTGGGCCTCCTGGAGGGTCCTGAAAGGGCTAACTTCTGTGGCAGCTGCCTATTGGTCCTTTATTGGAAGGTCCTGAACGTACTGCAGCTATATAAGCTTTGCATGACTGCACGGCCATGTGCTAGTGTACAATCACAAGCTGCGACGTCATCGAAGGTCCTTAACGCGCTCATTCTTAGAAAGGGAAGCATGGTGGTTGCAGCGGTGACAACCAGGGCACGCCTGAGGGTAAGTATATCAATATTTTTTATTTTTATTCTTTATTTTACACATGAATATGGATCCCAGGGCCTGAAGGAGAGTTTCCTCTCCTTCAGACCCTGGGAACCATAGAGGATACCTTCCGATATTTGTGTCCCATTGACTTGTATTGGTATCGGATATCGGTATCGGCGATATCCGATACCATCCGATACCGATACTTTCAAATATCGGACGGTATCGCTCAACACTAATGATGAGCGAAAAATAATTATTGCATTTGTGCCCTTTTGTTGCTGACTTTTCTGTGTTCAACACCTTTATTTTGTTTGTGCCACATTCCCCTTTCTATTTGCACATTTCTTAAAGCTTGCACATGGTAGGGGGGTCTCCGAAACGTGTAGGAATTGGTCCTTACGACGCATCTTACCCCCGCTGGTCACGTGACAATCTACATCACGCAAGGTCCTGTTGGTCTACCCTAGTGCTGTGGACTTCAACAACGAGCTCCAACACGCTCGCACGCTGTTGGGAAGCAGGCTCAAGGAGCGCGTCACCGGCCTGGACCACGCTCCCAAAAGTACTTTTTATTGCTGCAATCATCTTCAGAGAAGAATCCCGCACTGTGGACTCAAGTATCCTGGTTATAGAAGTAACCTTATCGCATACAGTGTTATCGTCAAGTCATTTATTGTAGGGGACTCTGTGCATCAATTGTTTAAACATCATACGCTTTGGAGTTAATCAATCTGACTCTTGGGACTTCAGTTGGACTTATTTTATTCGGTTTCTAAACAGCCGATTGGCTGAATTTAGTTTTTATGGATCTTTTAATAAATATGTCATTATTTTCTACAAGGTATTTTTGCGCAAATTATGTAATATATACAGTAGAGACCAAAAGTTTGGACACACCTTCTCACTTAAAGATTTTTCTGTATATTCATGACTATGAAAATTGTACATTCACACTGAAGGCATCAAAACTATGAATTAACACATGTGGAATTATGTACTTAACAAAAAAGTGCGAAACAACTGAAATTATGCCTTATATTCTAGGTTCTTAAAAGTAGCCACCTTTTGGGGGGCGTGGTTTGCCAGGGGAAGGGAGCAGACGTGTTCCACAGGAGCTCCTGCTAATTCCCCTTAAAAAAGCTACTAACATTGAACCGGACATTGCCCTCCAACAGGATTCTGGGTCTCTTAAGGTGACCCCGGACCGGACAGGTTTTCATGTTTTACTGAGCGCTACAGATTTCAGTTTTGTATTTCAGATTGAATAATTATTTTTACGTGAGAAGCGTTGTTGAACTCAATAACTTCACAAGCACATTTTCATGTATTCATATTCATATAAGAAATCTATTTTATGCTATTTTATGCTAGTTTTCAGGTTTTATAAAGCTACAACACACAATCTTATATTTCAGTTACATAGTTTAAGCTTTTTCAATAACACTTTAGGCTACATCATAAGCTAATGTACTCATGTAGGAACTCTGTTTCAGGTTTTATGAAGCTACAACACATAATTTTATATCTCAGTTACACTGTTTAAGATTTTACAATAATACGTTAATCTACACCACAAGCTAATGTACACGTAGGAACTCTATTTCAGGATGTATCGTAAAAATATGACTCCTATACATTTGTAAACCTGTCATTTTCCCCCTATTTTCATAGGGGTTTCCTTTCCTAATTTCATATCCCTTCCCTTCCCTTCCTCCCCCTCCTGGTTTACCCTACCAAGTTAAAAATTGTTAAAATCCTAATAAAAATTATTGGAAAAAAAAAAGTAGCCACCTTTTGCTTTGATGACTGCTTCGCACACTCTTGGCATTCTCTTGATGAGCTTTAAGAGGTAGTCACCGGGAATGGTTTTCAATTCACAGGTGTGCCCTGTCAGGTTTAATTTCTTGCCTTATAAATGGGGTTGGAGCCATCAGTTGTGTTGTGCAGAAGTCTGGTGGATACATAGCTGATAGTCCTACTGAATAGACTGTTAGAATTTGTATTATGGCAAGAAAAAAGCAGCTAAGTAAAGAAAAAGAGTGGCCATCATTACTTTAAGAAGTGAAGGTCAGTCAGTCTGAAAAATAGGTAAAACTTTGAAAGTGTCCCCAAGTGCAGTGACAAAAACCATCAAGCGCTGCGCAGAAACTGGCTCACATGAGGACTGCACCAGGAAAGGAAGACCAAGAGTCACCTCTGCTTCTGAGGATAAGTTTATCCGAGTCACCAGCCTCAGAAATTGCAGGTTAACAGCAGCTCAGATTAGAGACCAGGCCAATGTCACACAGAGTTCTAGCAGCAGACACATCTCTACAACTACTGTGAAGAGGAGACTTTGTGCAGCAGGCCTTCATGGTAAAATAGCTGCTAGGAAACCAGTCCTAAGGACAGGCAACAAGCAGAAGAAACTTGTTTGGGCTAAAGAACACAAGGAATGGACATTAGACCAGTGGAAATCTGTGCTTTGGTCTGATGTGTCCAAATATGAGATATTTGGTTCCAATTACTGTGTCTTTGTGCGGCTCAGAAAAGGTGAACGGATGGACTCTACATGCTTGGTTCCCACCGTGAAGCATGGAGGAGGAGGTGTGATGGTGTGGGATTGCTTTGCTGGTGACATTGTTAAGGATTTATTCAAAATTGAAGGCATACTGAACCAGCATGGCTACCACAGCATCTTGCAGCTGCATGCTATTCCATGCGGTTTGCGTTTAGTTGGACCATCATTTATTTTTCAACAGGACAATGACCCCAAACACACCTTCACGCTGTGTAAGGACTATTTGACCAAGAAGGAGAGTGATGGGGTACTACGCCAGATGACCTGGCCTCCACAGTCACCAGACCGGAACCCAATCAAGATGGTTTTGGGTGAGCTGGACGGCAGAGTGAAGGCAAAAGGGCCAACAAGTGCTAAGCATCTCTGGGAACTCCTTCAAGATTGTTGGAAGACCTTTCCCGGTGACTACCTTTTGAAGCTCATTAAGAGAATTCCAAGAGCGTGCAAAGCAGTAATCAAAGCAAATGTGGCTACTTTGAAGAACCTAGAATATAAGACATAATTTCAGTTGTTTCACACTTTTTTGTTAAGTATATAATTTCATATGTGTTAATTCATAGTTTTGATGCCTTCAGTGTGAATGTACAATTTTCATAGTCATGAAAATACAGAAAAATCTTTAAATGAGAAGGTGTGTCCAATCTTTTGGTCTGTACTGTATATAAAGATTAACTACACACAGTATACTTACATCATCACCAAGAGGCTTTTAAACATCATCCGTCTGGAATATCAGAGAAGCAGCAACAAGACAGAGAACCCTAGGGAGATTCACCAAACTGCATAGGCATCCACAATTATGCAGGTATCAGCCCATTGTACATGTACAGGTAGCCCAGTTTTGCATCTGTCTTAGTCATGTTTCTCTGGTCTTATACAGTGATTTACACTATGCTGTAACTCTAGTTTCACCCAGACCTTCAAGTGACCAGCTTTCAAGGTCGGATGAAACTGAGATATCATGGAGTCATCTGACGAGGAGCCATAAACCCTTAGAATATAAAAGCCACAAGGATTTAGATAAAACCACCACAGGCAGAGGTTCAGTAAACCTTAATGTTTTACAATGACAAACAACAAACATATAGAAGCTTAGAACTCTTTGTGAAGTGAATAAACAAACATTTCTCAAGATTGTGTCATTATGAGCATTGCCTGTCACATCTGTAAATGTTTTACAAGAAATGCAGCTATATAATTGTCTGAATGCATTCAGTATATTTCAATCTGGATTCGAAATCGCCATTTGTATATTCGCCATTTGTATATTTTATGCAGCCAAAGTTATGGCTCTCAAGGAGATAAACTAATATAGTGGACAAAGAAGTATTTGTAATGAACTACTGAGCCAAACTAACAGCATTGCTTTATCAAATTTATATGAAGTGTATTGTGTCCAATGTGAGCAACCAGGCGACACAAAAATGAGCTTTTCAAGTGAGCTCTTTAAGGTACACAAATGTTACAAAGTTTTTGCCAACAAGAATGTGGTTTCACCAATAGAGGGTACCTTTTTTAAAAATATACTATTCCCATCCCAGCCCCTTTTGCCCAAAATTCAGTGGCCTATAACAGTACAGACCACGTTCACCCAGGTCATGTAGTCGGGGATAAGGCAGAGACATTGCAGGAAACCAAGTTAAGAAGTAGGCCCAATGTAGGGGTGTGGGTCTCTGAAACTTGTAATGGAGTACATGAGCTGACAAACAATTCCCCAATGGTGGTACATTTTTTAAAATATTGCCAAAAAATTGACTGTATGTCTGTTGCAGCACGGAACACGTGAACCCTGGTGATCTAGTGGTGGAAAATGATTAGAGGTGGAGGAAGGCCTCATTAAAAAGCAGGCCCAATGTAAAGGAGCGGGTCTCCTAGACTTGTAATGCCCATACACTAAGTGCATGGGCTGTCAAACATTTCCCCATGGGGGGGCTAATTTTTTTTTTTAAATTGTTTACGGGCATCATAAACACCTTGCAAAACTGTAAAGTGGTTTCCTACATAACTGCTGCTGAGAAGGTGCATTTAAAAAAAAAAGGCGGACGAATCGTTGTATGAAGTGATCAGGAAAAGGGGCATGGTGATGACAGGAATGGGAAAGTACATGGTTAATAACAGCGGTGGCTATGGGAGGTATGAGATCCAGGATACAGCCTACAATGATTAGTCATTTAGCCACCACCAATTACCAGAATGCGTTTAATATCCATCAGAAGATCGGTGTAACAGATGCGCGTTAGATTCGGCCTAAAAAATGCCTGTCGAAATATGTGGCCAAAGACGCACGTGTCTGTCTAAAGGGCAAAGTGCAACATGTTCGTGAGATGCTGAATTAGAGAAAGCAGACAGTGTTGGCTGAAAACCAAACAAACTGATGGACGCTTGTGAAAAACTAAGTTTAAAGAGGAGTGCACCATCCGTAACTATAAACACACCCGTGACACAAGCTTCTTCATCTTCACCCAGACATATTAGCAATAATATCCAAATGTCACAGTTGAAAACTATTGATTGTAGTGTAACAAACACTGTTAAAGTAATGCCACTAAACGAAGATAACCACGACCCTGGGAAACACCAGATTCCCTCTTTACAAGATATGGACGATGATGGTATTGATGACGACTTTGAAATTTACCACATCCACACCAAGAAGATGAAGATCACAGCTGCAAAAAATGTGCAAAAAAGGCCATGAATGTCTGTAAAATCATTTTCTCTTGGGCAAACTTTCCCTCTTACTAAAGTGCTACCGAATGATGCATACACAGCTCTCATGTCTATTTAGCGTGAGATGGTTGAAAGATGATGTATTCTGTTTTACAATGTCAACTTTTTGAAAGCGAGCAGAAAAGGATGAAATAGCAGGAAGACGTGTGATTTTGGTCAGTAAGGAGGTGATGTCAGGTACAGATGGGTAGATCTGCATGTCATCGGCATACTGATGATATTGCAAACCGTGCCATTACATCAGCTGTTCCAGGCCGAAGGTGTAGATGGAGAAGAGTAGGGGTCCTAGAACTGAGCCTTGGGGAACACCGTAAGACCGGGGTCGAGGTGAGGAGGTGGCGTGGAAGAGGGAGACACTGAATGTCCCCGTAACAGCCTGGTTGTTTTTTAAAGACTGTGCCAATAAACCCAAAAAGGCCATTTGCACCACTGGCCATGCCCCCATAAGCAGGGGTAACAAAACTCCCATCCTAACCACCACAAGCATGATCAGGCACATGGCAGTAAAGCACCCGACTTTGTTAGTTGAACACAAGGCTCCATGAACAGTGTCTGCGGGTAATACCACTGCATCTTCCGATGTTGTGCGTGCAAGCCAATCCCCTGTCCATGGTGCATGCAAAGATGCCTCATGCTCTGCATCTGCAGTTGCACACAAACTCAACTAGCACCATCAAAAAGCACATCCACTTCCTTGTATCAGTGCAGCATTCAGTTGTCCATACCCCAGTCCTTGGAACGCAAGCGAAAATATGCAGGCAAACCCAACGGTACTAAATTCACACATTTGTCATCTGCTTGCGCCCGAAAGGTTGCATTTTAGGCCCATGGGAGATGTAAGCTTTTCGCTACTTGATGACGGTGACCATCACATGGTGCTCCTTACCCAGCCACCACAATTTTTCCTGGTCTCCCGTCACGACATTACACAAACAAGCACGTGTCCCACAACATTACCCGTGCCCTCCACAATGCTGTTATTGGGACAGTCCACCTAACCACAGACACGTGGACAAGTGCTTGTGGTCAGGGACGGTACATCTCACTAACGACACACTGGGTTTACATAGTGGAAGCCGGGACCCAGTCCAACCTTGGGATGGTGCACATCCTCCCAACCCTGAGTATTGCGGGCCCTATGTCAATCTGGGTTGCATCCACAGTCTACAGCTCCTGCACTTCCTCCTCTTTTGCATCCTCTTCAGCCTCCATCTCTGAAGGTAAAACATCAGTCAGAAGCTGGAAGTACTGCAGCACTCTCTCAGCCAAGCGGCAACAGGCTGTGGTGAAGCTAATATGCTTAGGTGACAAGCCGCACAATGATGACGAGTTGTGGACAGCTCTGAAAGAGCAGGAAGATCTGTGGCTGATACCTCTGAACCTACAGCCAGGCATGGTCATGTGTTATGACCTGGTGGTAAGGAAAATAATGGACCTGGTGGTTAAGAGCACACGGAACGACCTGATAGCTACTAATCATATAGGACGAGCTCTGAGACGTGGGAACTCTGCTGACCGCAATCCCTAATCCTATCACACACACTAGAAATAGCCGTGGATTGCTCCTAACGCTCCCTATGCAACTCGACACATCCTAAGAAACTAGCTAGCCCTAGAGATAGAAAAATAAAGCCTACCTTGCCTCAGAGAAATTCCCCAAAGGAAAAGGCAGCCCCCCACATATAATGACTGTGAGTAAAGATGAAAATTACAAACACAGAGATGAAATAGATTTAGCAAAGTGAGGCCCGACTTACTGAACAGACAGAGGATAGGAAAGGTAACTTTGCGGTCCTCACAAAAAACTACAAAAAGACCATGCAGAGGGCGCAAAAAGACCCTCCGCACGGACTTATGGTGCGGAGGCGCTCCCTCTGCGTCCCAAGGCTTCCAGCAAGCAAGACAAAATCAAAATAGCAAGCTGGACAGAAAAATAGCAAACCAGAGAAAAACAAGCAGGAACTTAGCTTCTGCTGGGAAGACAGGTCACAAGAACGATCCAGGAGAGAATTAGACCAATACTGGAACATTGACAGGTGGCATAGAGCAATGATCTAAGTGGAGTTAAATAGAGCAGCCAGCTAACGAATTAACCTCGTCACCTGTGGAAGGAAACTCAGAAGCCGCAGCTCCACTCACAACCACCAGAGGAAGCTCATGGACAGAACCAGCCGAAGTACCACTCATGACCACAGGATGGAGCTTGCCAACAGAATTCACAACAGTACCCCCCCCTTGAGGAGGGGTCACCGAACCCTCACCAGAGCCCCCAGGCCGACCAGGACGAGCCAAATGAAAGGCACGAACCAGATCGGCAGCATGAACATCGGAGGCAAAGACCCAGGAATTATCTTCCTGACCATAACCCTTCCACTTGACCAGGTACTGGAGTTTCCGTCTCGAAATACGAGAATCCAAAATCTTCTCCACCACATACTCCAACTACCCCTCAACCAACACCGGAGCAGGAGGATCAACGGATGGAACCACAGGCGCCACGTATCTCCGCAACAATGACCTATGGAATACATTATGGATGGCAAAAGAAGCTGGAAGGGTCAAACGAAACGACACAGGATTGAGAACATCAGAAATCTTATACGGACCAATGAAACAAGGCTTAAACTTAGGAGAGGAAACCTTCATAGGAACATAACGAGACGACAACCAAACCAAATCCCCAACACGAAGTCGGGGACCCACACAGCGCCGGCGGTTAGCGAAACGTTGAGCCTTCTCCTGGGACAATGTCAAATTGTCCACCACATGAGTCCAAATCTGCTGCAACCTATCCACCACAGTATCTACACCAGGACAGTCCGAAGACTCAACCTGCCCTGAAGAGAAACGAGGATGGAAACCTGAATTGCAGAAAAACGGCGAAACCAAAGTAGCCGAGCTGGCCCGATTATTAAGGGCGAACTCAGCCAAAGGCAAAAAGGACACCCAATCATCCTGATCAGCAGAAACAAAGCATCTCAGATATGTTTCCAAAGTCTGATTAGTTCGTTCGGTTTGATCATTTGTCTGAGGATGGAAAGCCGAGGAAAAAGACAAATCAATGCCCATCCTAGCACAAAAGGTTCGCCAAAACCTCGAAACAAACTGGGAACCTCTGTCCGAAACGATGTTCTCTGGAATGCCATGTAAACGAACCACATGCTGGAAAAACAATGGCACCAAATCAGAGGAGGAAGGCAATTTAGACAAGGGTACCAAATGGACCATCTTAGAGAAGCGATCACAGACCACCCAAATGACTGACATCTTTTGAGAGACGGGAAGATCCCAGCAACCCACTGGCACGAGAACAGCAGGGCTTAGCCCGAGCACAAGTCCCACAGGACTGCACAAAAGAACGCACATCCCGCGACAAAGACGGCCACCAAAAGGATCTAGCCATCAAATCTCTGGTACCAAAGATTCCAGGGTGACCAGCCAACACCGAACAATGAACCTCAGAGATAACTCTACTAGTCCATTTATCAAGGACAAACAGTTTCTCCGCTGGGCAACGGTCAGGTCTATCAGCCTGAAATTTTTGCAGCACCCGCCGCAAATCAGGGGAGATGGCAGACAAAATTACCCCCTCTTTGAGAATACCCGCCGGCTCAGGAACACCCGGAGAGTCAGGCACAAAACTCCTTGACAGGGCATCAGCCTTCACATTCTTAGAGCCTGGAAGGTACGAAACCACAAAATCAAAACGGGAGAAAAATAGCAACCAACGAGCCTGTCTAGGATTCAACCGTTTGGCAGACTCGAGATAAGTCAAATTCTTGTGATCCATCAAGACCACCACGCGATGCTTGGCTCCTTCAAGCCAATGACGCCACTCCTCGAATGCCCACTTCATGGCCAACAACTCTCGATTGCCAACATCATAATTGCGCTCAGCAGGCGAAAACTTTCTAGAAAAGAAGGCACATGGTTTCATCACCGAGCCATCAGAACTTCTTTGCGACAAAACAGCCCCTGCTCCAATCTCAGAAGCATCAACCTCGACCTGAAACGAAAGCGAAACATCTGGCTTGCACAACACAGGGGCAGAAGCAAAACGACGCTTCAACTCTTGAAAAGCTTCCACAGCCGCAGAAGACCAATTGACCACATCAGCACCCTTCTTGGTCAAATCAGTCAACGGTTTAGCAACACTAGAAAAATTACTGATGAAGCGATGATAAAAATTAGCAAAGCCCAGGAACTTTTGCAGACTCTTCACAGATGTCGGCTGAGTCCAATCATAAATGGCCTGGACTTTAACAGGGTCCATCTCGATAGTAGAAGGGGAAAAAATGAAACCCAAAAATGAAACCTTCTGAACTCCAAAGAGACACTTTGACCCCTTCACAAACAAGGAATTCGCACGAAGGACCTGGAACACCATTCTGACCTGCTTCACGTGAGACTCCCAATCATCCGAGAAGACCAAAATATCATCCAAATATACAATCAGTAATTTATCCAGGTACTCTCGGAAGATGTCATGCATAAAGGACTGAAATACTGATGGAGCATTGGAAAGCCCAAATGGCATAACCAGGTACTCAAAATGGCCCTCGGGCGTATTAAATGCTGTTTTCCATTCATCACCCTGCTTAATACGCACAAGATTATACGCACCACGAAGATCTATCTTGGTGAACCAACTAGCCCCCTTAATCCGAGCAAATAAATCCGACAGCAGCGGCAAAGGGTACTGAAATTTGACTGTGATCTTATTAAGAAGGCGGTAATCAATACAAGGTCTCAAAGAACCATCCTTCTTGGCCACAAAAAAGAACCCTGCTCCCAATGGTGACGACAACGGGCGAATATGACCCTTCTCCAAGGATTCCTTTACATAACTCTGCATAGCGGTGTGCTCTGGCACAGATAAATTGAACAGTCGGCCCTTAGGAAACTTACTACCAGGAATCAAATTGATAGCACAATCACAATCCCTATGAGGAGGTAGGGCACTGGATTTACTGATTTACTGAAATACATCCCGGTAATCCGACAAAAACTCCGGGACTTCAGAAGGGGTGGATGACGAAATAGACAGAAATGGAACATCACCATGTACTCCCTGAAAACCCCAGCTGGACACAGACATAGATTTCCAGTCCAATACTGGATTATGAACCTGTAGCCATGGCAACCCCAATACGACCACATCATGCAGATTATGCAACACCAGAAAGCAGATATCCTCCTGATGTGCAGGAGCCATACACATGGTCAATTGGGTCCAGTACTGAGGCTTATTCTTGGCCAAAGGCGTAGCATCAATTCCTCTCAATGGAATAGGATACTGCAAGGGCTCCAAGAAAAAACCACAGCGCCTAGCAAACTCCAAGTCCATCAAATTCAGGGCAGCGCCTGAATCCACAAATGCCATAAAAGAATAGGATGACAAAGAGCAAATCAGAGTAACGGACAAAAGAAATTTCGACTGTACCGTATCAATGGTAGCAGACCTAGCGAAACGCTTAGTGCGCTTAGGACAATCGGAGATAGCATGAGTGGAATCACCACAGTAAAAACACAGCCCATTCCGACGTCTGTGTTCTTGCCGTTCAGCTCTGGTCAAAGTCCTATCACATTGCATAGGCTCAGGTCTATGCTCAGATAATACCGCCAAATGGTGCACAGCTTTACGCTCATGCAAGCGTCGATCGATCTGAATGGCCAAAGACATAGACTCATTCAGACCAGCAGGCGTGGGAAATCCCACCATGACATCATTAAGGGCTTCAGAGAGACCCTTTCTGAAAATTGCTGCCAGGGCACATTCATTCCACTGAGTGAGTACAGACCACTTCCTAAACTTCTGACAATATATTTCTACCTCATCCTAACCCTGACACAGAGCCAGCAAAATTTTCTCTGCCTGATCCACTGAGTTAGGTTCATCATAAAGCAATCCGAGCGCCAGAAAAAACGCATCAACATCACGCAATGCCGGATCTCCTGGCGCAAGGGAAAATGTCCAGTCTTGAGGGTCGCCACGTAACAAAGAAATAATGATTTTCACTTGTTGAACAGGGTCCCCTGAGGAGCGAGGTTTCAAAGCAAGAAACAATTTACAATAATTTTTGAAATTCAGAAACCTAGATCTATCCCCCCCAAAAAAATAAGGAATTGGAATCCTAGGCTCTAACATCGGATTCTGAACCACAAAATCTTGAATGTTTTGTACCCTTGCAGTGAGATTATTCATACAAGAGGACAGATGTTATGACCTGGTGGTCAGGACAATAATGGACCTGGTAGTTAAGAGCACACGGAATGACCTGATAGTTACTGATAATAAAGGACGAGCTCTGGGACGTGGGAACTCCGCTGACCGCAATCCCTAATCCTATCAAACACGCTAGAAATAGCCGTGGATAGCGCCTAACACTCCCTATGCAACTCGGCACAGCCTAAGAAACTAGCTAGCCCTGAAGATAGAAAAATAAAGCCTACCTTGCCTCAGAGAAATTCCCCAAAGGAAAAGGCAGCCCCCCACATATAATGACTGTGAGTAAGATGAAAATACAAACACAGAGATGAAATAGATTTAGCAAAGTGAGGCCCGACTTACTGAACAGACCGAGGATAGGAAAGGTTACTTTGCGATCAGCACAAAAACCTACAAAAAGACCACGCAGAGGGCGCAAAAAGACCCTCCGCACCGACTCATGGTGCGGAGGCGCTCCCTCTGCGTCCCAGAGCTTCCAGCAAGCAAGACAACAAATTAAATAGCAAGCTGGACAGAAAAATAGCAAACCAAAGAAATACAAGCTGAACTTAGCTTCTGATGGGAAGACAGGTCACAAGAATGACCCAGGAGTGAACTAGACCAATACTGGAACATTGACAGGTGGCCTGGAACAAAGATCTAAGTGGAGTTAAATAGAGCAGCAGCTAACGAATTAACCACGTCACCTGTGGAAGGAAACTCAGAAACACCCACCAGAGGAAGTCCATGGACAGAACCAGCCGAAGTACCATTCATGACCACAGGAGGGAGCCTGTTATGAACAGGTGATTCAGAACCACAATGGATCTAGTGGTTAAGAGCACACAAAGTGACCTGATAGTTACTAACATAGGACGAGCTCTGAGACGTGGGAACTCTGCTGACCGCAATCCCTAATCCTATCATACCACACTAGAGGTAGCCGTGCATTGCGCCTAACGCTCCCTATGCAACTCGGCACAGCCTGAGAAACTAACTAGCCCTGAAGATAGAAAAATAAGCCTACCTTGCCTCAGAGAAATTCCCCAAAGGAAAAGGCAGCCCCCCACATATAATGACTGTGAGTTAAGATGAAAATACAAACACAGAGATGAAATAGACTTTAGCAAAGCGAGGCCCGACTTACTGAATAGACCGAGCATAGGAAAGATAGCTTTGCGGTCAGCACAAAAACCTACAAACAACCACGCAGAGGGGCAAAAAGACCCTCCGCACCGACTAACGGTACGGAGGTGCTCTCTCTGCGTCTCAGAGCTTCCAGCAAGCAAGAAAAACCAATATAGCAAGCTGGACAGAAAATATAGCAAACAAAAGTAACACAAGCAAAACTTAGCTTATGCAGGGCAGACAGGCCATAAGAACGATCCAGGAGAAAGCAAGACCAATACTGGAACACTGACTGGAGGCCAGGAACAAAGAACTAGGTGGAGTTAAATACAGCAGCACCTAACGACTTAACCTCGTCACCTGAGGAAGGAAACTCAGAAGCCGCAGCCCCACTCACATCCACCAGAGGAAGCTCGTAGACAGAACCAGCCAAAGTACCACTCATGACCACAGGAGGGAGCTTGACCACAGAATTCACAACAGTACCCCCCCTTGAGGAGGGGTCACCGAACCCTCACCAGAGCCCCCAGGCCGACCAGGATGAGCCAAATGAAAGGCACGAACCAGATCGGCAGCATGAACATCAGAGGCAAAGACCCAGGAATTATCTTCCTGACTATAACCCTTCCACTTAACCAGGTACTGGAGTTTCCGTCTCGAAATACGAGAATCCAAAATCTTCTCCACTATATACTCCAACTCCCCCTCAACCAAAACCGGGGCAGGAGGATCAACGGATGGAACCACAGGTGCCACGTATCTCCGCAACAATGACCTATGGAATACGTTATGGATGGAAAAAGAAGCTGGAAGGGTCAAACGAAAAGACACAGGATTAAGAACCTCAGAAATCCTATACGGACCAATAAAACGAGGCTTAAACTTAGGAGAGGAAACTTTCATAGGAATATAACGAGATGACAACCAAACCAAATCCCCAACACGAAGTCGGGGACCCACACAGCGCCTGCGGTTAGCGAAACGTTGAGCCTTCTCCTGAGACAATGTCAAATTGTCCACCACATGAGTCCAAATCTGCTGCAACCTATCCACCACAGTATCCACACCAGGACAGTCAGAAGACTCAACCTGCCCTGAAGAGAAACGAGGATGGAAACCAGAATTGCAGAAAAACGGCGAAACCAAAGTAGCCGAGCTGGCCCGATTATTAAGGGCGAACTCAGCCAAAGGCAAGAAGGACACCCAATCATCCTGATCGGCAGAAACAAAACATCTCAGATATGTTTCCAAGGTCTGATTGGTTCGTTCAGTCTGGCCATTTGTCTGAGGATGGAAAGCCGAGGAAAAAGACAAATCAATGCCCATCCTAGCACAAAAGGCTCGCCAAAACCTCGAAACAAACTGGGAACCTCTGTCAGAAATGATGTTCTCCGGAATGCCATGTAAACAAACCACATGCTGGAAGAACAATGGCACCAAATCAGAGGAGGAAGGCAATTTAGACAAGAGTACCAAATGGACCATCTTAGAGAAGCGATCACAAACAACCCAAATGACCAACATTTTTTGAGAGACGGGGAGATCCGAAATAAAATCCATAGAGATATGTGTCCAGGGCCTCTTCGGGACTGGCAAGGGCAAAAGCAACACACTGGCACGAGACCAGCAGGGCTTAGCCCGAGCACAAATCCCACAGGACTGCACAAACGAACGCACATCCCGCGACAGAGACGGCCAGCAAAAGGATCTAGCCACCAAATCTCTGGTACCAAAGATTCCAGGATGACCAGCCAACACCAAACAATGAACCTCAGAGATAACTCTACTCGTCCATTTATCAGGGACAAACAGTTTCCCCGCTGGGCAACGGTCAGGTCTATTAGACTAAAATTTTTGCAGCACCCGCCGCAAATCAGGGGAGATGGCAGACAAAATTACCCCCTCTTTGAGAATACCCGCCGGCTCAGACAAACCCGGAGAATCGGGCACAAAACTCCTAGACAGGGCATCCGCCTTCACATTTTTAGAGCCCGGAAGGTACGAAACCACAAAGTCAAAACGGGACAAAAACAGCGACCAATGAGCCTGTCTAGGATTCAACCGTTTGGCAGACTCGAGATAAGTCAAGTTCTTGTGATCAGTCAAGACCACCACGCGATGCTTAGCTCCTTCAAGCCAATGACGCCACTCCTCGAATGCCCACTTCATGGCCAGCAACTCTCGATTGCCAACATCATAATTACGCTCAGCAGGCGAAAACTTCCTGGAAAAGAAGGCGCATGGTTTCATCACCGAGCCATCAGAACTTCTTTGCTACAAAACAGCCCCTGCTCCAATCTCAGAAGCATCAACCTCGACCTGGAACGGGAGCGAAACATCTGGTTGGCACAACACAGGGGCAGAAGAAAAGCGACGCTTCAACTCTTGAAAAGCTTCCACAGCAGCAGAAGACCAATTGACCACATCAGCACCCTTCTTGGTTAACTCAGTCAATGGTTTAGCAATACTAGAAAAATTATTGATGAAGCGACGATAAAAATTAGCAAAGCCCAGGAACTTTTGCAGACTCTTCAGAGATGTCGGCTGAGTCCAATCATAAATGGCCTGAACTTTAACAGGGTCCATCTCGATAGTAGAAGGGGAAAAAATGAACCCCAAAAATGAAACCTTCTGAACACCAAAGATACACTTTGACCCCTTCACAAACAAGTAATTCGCACGCAGAACCTGGAACACCATTCTGACCTGCTTCACGTGAGACTCCCAATCATCCGAGAAGACCAAAATATCATCCAAGTATACAATCAGGAATTTATCCAGGTACTCTCGGAAGATGTCATGCATAAAGGACTGAAACACTGATGGAGCATTAGAAAGCCCGAATGGCATAACCAGGTACTCAAAATGGCCCTCGGGCGTATTAAATGCTGTTTTCCATTCATCGCCCTGTTTAATACGCACAAGATTATACGCACCACGAAGATCTATCTTGGTGAACCAACTAGCCCCCTTAATCCAAGCAAACAAATCAGACAGCAGCGGCAAGGGGTACTGAAATTTGACCGTGATTTTATTTAGAAGGCGGTAATCAATACAAGGTCTCAGCGAACCATCCTTCTTGGCCACAAAAAAGTACCCTGCTCCCAATGGCGACGACGACGGGCGAATATACGATACGATACGATACACTTTATTGATCCCGTGGGAAATTATGGTATCACAGCAGCACGACTTAAAACATAAAAATCATAAAGGAATTACATAGTTGACATGACAGTTTGTTGACAGAAGAACATTATACATTAGAATAGGACATACACAACGAGTGAACTGAAATGTAGAGAAATAAGTAGACATTCACCTTGGTGGTTTAACCCTAATGTTATTGTTGTACATTCCCATGGCAGTTGGCACAAACGATTTCCTATATTTTTCCTTCTTACACCTCAGGAGTATAAGCCGGTTACTGAAGGTGCTCTTCTGTCTCATGAATAGCTCATATAGTGGATGTGCATTATTGTTCATAATTGTCATACACTTTTTCAGAGTTCTTTTCTTCACTACTTCCCCAAAAGAGTCCAGCCCACAGCAGAACTTGCCTTCTTGATAATCTTATTCAGCTTATTAGCATCAGAGGCCCGCACACTACTACCCCAGCACGTGATTGCAAAAAAGATGGCACTTGCCACCACAGATTGGTAGAACATTTCTAACATTTTGCTACACACATTAAAAGACCTCAGTTTCCTTAGGAAATACAGTCTGCTCATCCCCTTCTTGTAGACAAACTCTGAGTGGCATCTCCAGTCCAGTTTGCTATCCAAATGGACCCCCAAATATTTGTAACTCTCCACCTGCTCTACCTCCTGACCAGCAATAGTGATCGGTAAGCATTCCAACTTTATCCTGCTATAGTTGGCCACCAACTCCTTGGTTTTCTTAACATTTAGTTGCAGATAGTTACCATTGCACCAATCCACGAAATTCGACACCACCCTTCTATATTCCTCATCCCCCTGATCTCCCCTAATGCATCCCACAACCACAGAGTCATCCGAAAATTTTTGAAGGTGGCAAAGTTCAGATTTATACTGAAAGTCTGAAGTATACAGTGTGAATAGAAAGGGCGCAAGCACCGTTCCCTGGGGGGCACCTACACTGCTCAATAATCTGCTTGACACCACTGCTCCCATCTGTACAAACTGTGGCCGATCTGATAGGTAGTCAGTTATCCAATTTCTCATCCCCTCCTCAACCTTCATATCAGTCATCTTTTTGTGTAGTAAAAGTGGCTGCAGGGAGTTAAATGCACTCGAGAAATCGAAGAACATCGCTCGCACCGTGGTTCTGTCAGTCTCCTGAAATGAATGTACCCTATGTAACAGAGAAAGGATAGCATCATCCACCCCCAATCTATGTTGGTAAGCAAACTGAAGGGGATCAATAAAAGCATTGACCCTCGATCTTAAGTGAGCAAGCACTAATTTTTCCAAGGCCTTCATAGCGTGAGATGTTAAGGCTACAGGACGATAGTCATTTAGGGTTGCAGGAGAAGTCGTCTTGGGTACCGGCACCAGACAGGAAGTTTTCCATAACACTGGTACCCTCTGTGTTTGTAGACTTCCATTAAATAGGCGCGTAAAGACACTACACAGCTGGTCTGCACAAACTTTAAGGACACGTGAGCTGAGTCCATCAGGTCCTGCAGCTTTACCAATGTTAAGTGACTTAAACTGCCTCCTCACATCATTTTCGGATACTCTAAAATAGGTCTGCTCATCCTCCAATATCGATGTTGCAGAATTTGCACCCAGTTCCCATCCACTATCAGTTTGCATTACACATGTACTGCTAAATCTACTGAAATACTCATTCATCTCATTAGCCTTGTCCATTGTTCCTGGATCATTTTCAGGCCTCAGCTTAAGGCCAGTCAGTAATTTCATTCCTGCCCAAACCTCTCTGGTATTATTGTGGGACAGTTTCTTTTCAAGTTTAATTCTGAAGGCTTCCTGGGCCTCCTTTATTTTATGCTTCAATTCATGCTGTATCATTTTAATTTCCTCTTTGTCACCCAGTTTAAATGCCTTTTTTTTCCTGTTGAGCAAAAGCTTCAATTCCTTTGTTATCCATGGCTTGTTGTTTGCAAAACACCTAATCTTTTTAGTCGGCACCAACATATCAGTGCAGAAGTTAATGTAGTCAGTCACGCTACCAACCACTTCATTAACATTTGTATACTCGTCCATTGTCCCAAGCAGCACATCCCAGTCTGTAAGATGAAAGCAATCCTGTAAAGCCTGTTTATTTGTTGGATTCCACATTCTAACTGATTTAATCTTAGCAGGCTGTGTACTAACAACAGGTTGGTAGACTGGTGACAATAGTACAAGATTGTGATCAGACTTCCCCAAGGGCGGCAGGGTAGGGGATGAATAAGCATTCTTGACATTCGCATAGAGTAAGTCCAACGTAATTTTGTCACGTGTTGTACATTTAACAAATTGATAGAATTTAGGTAAGGCAGTAGACATTTTAGCCCGGTTAAAATCCCCAGAGATTACAGTAAGCGAGTTGGGGTGTTTCATCTGGAGCCGGGCAATGACTCCTGACAGCACTTCACCTGCAGCCTCATGGTTTGCAGTTGGTGGTATGTACAACACTATTGCAATAACAAGCGAGAATTCTCTAGGAATATAGTAAGGTCTGAGGCCAACAGCTAGCAATTCAATGTTCGGACAACAATGGCGCTCCCTTACAGTCACATGCCCCTGATTGCACCAACCATTGTTTATGTAGAGTATAACTCCACCACCCTTTTTTTTGCCGCTCTTCATAGTGTCTCTATCCGCCCGGACCATGTGAAATCCTGGTACTGAAACAATGGAGTCCGGGATCTCGCCACGTAACCATGTTTCAGTAAAACATATCAAACTGCATTCTTTGTATTCCCTCTGGGTCCGTATTAATGCCAGCAGTTCATCCGACTTATTACCCAGTGATTGAACATTCCCCATGATGATGGACGGAACTACAGGTTTAAACCGTCTTCGCCTTGCCTTAAGTTTTTTGCCCGCTCTGCAGCCTCTGTAGGGTCGCCTTACCTCACACGGGACACGTGGTCTACCCACCGCAGGAGAAGGCATTAGCCTGCGCAGCTCCAGAAGTCGGCCCCTTGAGTAAGCAACGCGTTTATGACCCTTCTCCAAGGATTCCTTTACGTAATTCCGCATAGCGGCGTGCTCAGGCACAGACAAATTAAACAGTCGACCTTTAGGAAACTTACTACCAGGAATCAAATCGATAGCACAATCACAATCCCTATGCGGAGGTAGGGCACTGGACTTGGGCTCATCAAATACATCCCAGTAATCCGACAAGAACTCTGGGACCTCAGAAGGGGTGGATGATGAAATAGACAGAAAAGGAACATCACCATGTACCCCCTGACAACCCCAGCTGGACACAGACATTGATTTCCAATCCAATACTGGGTTATGGACTTGTAGCCATGGCAACCCCAACACGACCACATCATGCAGATTATGCAACACCAAAAAGCGAATATCCTCCTGATGCGCAGGAGCCATGCACATGGTCAGCTGGGTCCAATACTGAGGCATATTCTTGGCCAAAGGCGTAGCATCAATTCCTCTCAATGGAATAGGATACTGCAAGGGCTCCAAGAAAAAACCACAGCGCCTAGCATACTCCAAGTCCATCAAATTCAGGGCAGCGCCTGAATCCACAAATGCCATGACAGAATAGGAAGACAAAGAGCAGATCAAAGTAACAGACAAAAGAAATTTCGACTGTACCTTACCAATGGTGGCAGACCTAGTGAACCGCTTAGTGCGTTTAGGACAATCGGAGATAGCATGAGTGGAATCACCACAGTAAAAACACAGCCCATTCTGATGTCTGTGTTCTTGCCGTTCAGCTCTGGTCAAAGTCCTATCGCACTGCATAGGCTTAGGTCCATGCTCAGACAATACCGCCAAATGGTGCACAGTTTTACGCTCACGCAAGCGTCGACCAATCTGAATGGCCAAAGACATAGACTCACTCAGACCAGCAGGCATAGGAAATCCCACCATGACATCCTTAAGGGCTTCAGAGAGACCTTTTCTGAAAATTGCTGCCAGCGCACATTCATTCCATTGCGTGAGCACAGACCACTTCCTAAACTTCTGACAATATATCTCTACCTCATCCTGACCCTGAGACAGAGCCAGCAAACTTTTCTCTGCCTGATCCACTGAATTAGGTTCATCATACAGCAATCCGAGCGCCAGAAAAAACGCATCAATATTACATAATGCAGGATCTCCTGGCGCAAGGGAAAATGCCCAGTCTTGAGGGTCACCACGTAAAAAAGAAATAATGATCTTAACTTGTTGAACTGGGTCACCAGAGGAGCAGGGTTTCAAAGCCAGAAACAGTTTACAATTATTCTTAAAACTCAGAAACTTAGCTCTATCTCCAGAAAACAAATCAGGAATAGGAATTCTTGGCTCTAACATAGAATTCTGAACCACAAAGTCTTGAATATTTTGTACTCTTGCAGTGAGATGATCCACACAAGAAGACAGATCTTTAATGTCCATCACTACACCTGTGTCCTGAACCACCCAAATGTCTAGGGGAAAAGAAAGACAAAACACAGTGCAAAGAAAAAAAAATGGTCTCAGAACTTCTCTTTTCCCTCTATTGAGAAGCATTAGTACTTTGGGCCTCCAGTACTGTTATGAACAGGTGATTCAGAACCACAATGGATCTAGTGGTTAAGAGCACACAAAGTGACCTGATAGTTACTAACATAGGACGAGCTCTGAGACGTGGGAACTCTGCTGACCGCAATCCCTAATCCTATCATACCACACTAGAGGTAGCCGTGCATTGCGCCTAACGCTCCCTATGCAACTCGGCACAGCCTGAGAAACTAACTAGCCCTGAAGATAGAAAAATAAGCCTACCTTGCCTCAGAGAATTTCCCCAAAGGAAAAGGCAGCCCCCCACATATAATGACTGTGAGTTAAGATGAAAATACAAACACAGAGATGAAATAGACTTTAGCAAAGCGAGGCCCGACTTACTGAATAGACCGAGCATAGGAAAGATAGCTTTGCGGTCAGCACAAAAACCTACAAACAACCATGCAGAGGGGCAAAAAGACCCTCCGCACCGACTAACGGTACGGAGGTGATCTCTCTGCGTCTCAGAGCTTCCAGTGTTGTGAATTCTGTGGCCAAGCTCCCTCCTGTGGTCGTGAGTGGTACTGCGGCTGGTTCTGTCTATAAGCTTCCTTTGGTGGATGAGAGTGGTACTGCGGCTTCTGAGTTTCCTTCCTCAGGTAATGAGGTTAAGTCGTTAGGTGCTGCTCTATTTAACTCCACCTGGTGCTTTGATCCTGGCCTCCAGTCAATGTTCTAGTATTGGTCTTGCTTCCTCCTGGATCGTTCCTGTGGCCTGTCTATCCTGCATAAGCTAAGTTCTGCTAATGTTATTTTTGTTTGCTATATTTTCTGTCCAGCTTGCTATATTGGTTTTTCTTGCTTGCTGGAAGCTCTGAGACGCAGATGGAGCACTGTTATGATAAGGTAATTCAGTACCACAATGGACATAGAAGTCAGAGCACATACAGTGACCTGACAATAACCCAAAAACATAGAACGAGCTCTGAGACGTGGGAACTCTGCTGACCGCAATCCCTAATCCTCTCCAACCACACTAGAGGCAGCCGTGGATTGCGCCTAACGCTCCCTATGCAACTCGGCACAGCCTGAGAAACTAGCTAGCCTGAAGATAGAAAATAAGCCTACCTTGCCTCAGAGAAATACCCCAAAGGAAAAGGCAGCCCCCACATATAATGACTGTGAGTTAAGATGAAAAGACAAACATAGAGATGAAATAGATTTAGCAAAGTGAGGCCCGACTTACTGAACAGAGCGAGGATAGGAAAGGTAACTTTGCGGTCAACACAAAACCCTACAAAAACCACGCAAAGGGGGCAAAAAGACCCTCCGTACCGAACTAACGGCACGGAGGTACACCCTCTGCGTCCCAGAGCTTCCAGCAAGCAAGAAAACAAAATTAAGCAAGCTGGACAGAAAAAATAGCAAACAAAATAGCAAAAGCGGAACTTAGCTATGCAGAGCAGCAGGCCACAGGAACGATCCAGGAGGAAACAGGTCCAATACTAGAACATTGACTGGAGGCCAGGATCAAAGCACTAGGTGGAGTTAAATAGAGCAGCACCTAACGACATCACCACATCACCTGAGGAACGAAACTCAGAAGCCGCAGTACCACTCTCCTCCACCAATGGAAGCTCACAGAGAGAATCAGCCGAAGTACCACTTGTGACCACAGGAGGGAGCTCTGCCACAGAATTCACAACAGTACCCCCCCCCCCCCTTGAGGAGGGGTCACCGAACCCTCACCAGAGCCCCCAGGACGACCAGGATGAGCCATATGAAAGGCACGAACAAGATCGGGAGCATGGACATCAGAGGCAAAGACCCAGGAATTATCTTCCTGAGCATAACCCTTCCACTTAACCAGATACTGAAGTTTCCGTGTTGAAACACGAGAATCCAAAATCTTCTCCACAATATACTCCAACTCCCCCTCCACCAAAACCGGGGCAGGAGGATCAACAGATGGAACCATAGGTGCCACGTATCTCGGCAAAAATGACCTATGGAATACGTTATGTATGGAAAAAGAATCTGGAAGGGTCAGACGAAAAGACACAGGATTAAGAACCTCAGAAATCCTATACGGACCAATGAAACGAGGTTTAAACTTAGGAGAGGAAACCTTCATAGGAATATGACGAAAAGATAACCAAACCAAATCCCCAACACGAAGTCGAGGACCCACACAGCGTCTGCGATTAGCGAAACGTTGAGCCTTCTCCTGGGACAAGGTCAAATTGTCCACTACATGAGTCCAAATCTGCTGCAACCTGTCCACCACAGTATCCACACCAGGACAGTCCGAAGACTCAACCTGCCCTGAAGAGAAACGAGGATGGAACCCAGAGTTGCAGAAAAACGGCGAAACCAAGGTAGCCAAGCTGGCCCGATTATTAAGGGAGAACTCAGCCAAAGGCAAAAAGGACACCCAGTCATCCTGATCAGCAGAAACAAAGCATCTCAGATGTGTTTCCAAGGTCTGATTGGTTCGTTCGGTCTGGCCATTAGTTTGAGGATGGAAAGCCGAGGAAAAAGACAAGTCAATGCCCATCCTAGCACAAAAGGCTCGCCAAAACCTCGAAACAAACTGGGAACCTCTGTCAGAAACGATATTCTCTGGAATGCCATGTAAACGAACCACATGCTGGAAGAACAATGGCACCAAATCAGAGGAGGAAGGTAATTTAGACAAGGGTACCAAATGGACCATCTTAGAGAAGCGATCACAGACCACCCAAATGACTGACATCTTTTGAGAGACGGGAAGATCTGAAATAAAATCCATAGAGATATGTGTCCAAGGCCTCTTCGGGACCAGCAAGGGCAAAAGCAACCCACTGGCACGAGAACAGCAGGGCTTAGCCCGAGCACAAGTCCCACAGGACTGCACAAAAGAACGCACATCCCGTGACAAAGACGGCCACCAGAAGGATCTAGCCACCAAATCTCTGGTACCAAAGATTCCAGGATGCCCAGCCAACACTGAACAATGAATCTCAGAGATAACTCTACTAGTCCATCTATCAGGGACAAACAGTTTCTCCGCTGGGCAACGGTCAGGTCTATCAGCCTGAAATTTTTGCAGCACCCACCGCAAATCAGGGGAGATGGCAGACAAAATTACCCCCTCTTTGAGAATACCCGCTGGCTCAGGAACACCCGGAGAGTCAGGCACAAAACTCCTTGACAGGGCATCAGCCTTCACATTCTTAGAGCCCGGAAGGTACGAAACCACAAAATCAAAACGGTAGAAAAATAACGATCATCGAGCCTGTCTCGGATTCAACCGTTTGGCAGACTCAAGATAAGTCAAATTCTTGTGATCTGTCAAGACCACCACGCGATGCTTGGCTCCTTCCAGCCAATGACGCCACTCCTCGAATGCCCACTTCATGGCCAACAACTCACGATTACCAACATCATAGTTACGCTCAGCAGGCGAAAACTTTCTAGAAAAGAAAGCACATGGCATCATCACCGAGCCATCAGAACTTCTTTGCGACAAAACAGCCCCTGCTCCAATCTCAGAAGCATCAACCTCAACCTGAAACGGGAGCGAATCATCTGGCTGGCACAACACAGGGGCCGAAGAAAAACGACGCTTCAATTCCTGAAAAGCCTCTACAGCTGCAGAAGACCAATTGACCACATCAGCACCCTTCTTGGTCAAATCAGTCAACGGTTTAGCAACAGTAGAAAAATTAGCGATGAAGCGCCGATAAAAAGTAGCAAAGCCCAGGAACTTCTGCAGGCTCTTCACAGATGTCGGCTGAGTCCAATCGTAAATGGCCTGGACTTTAACAGGGTCCATGTCGATAGTAGAAGGGGAAAAAATGAACCCCAAAAATGAAACCTTCTGAACTCCAAAGAGACACTTTGACCCCTTCACAAACAAGGAATTCGCACGAAGGACCTGGAACACCATTCTGACCTGCTTCACATGAGACTCCCAATCATCCGAAAAGACCAAAATATCATCCAAATACACAATCAGGAATTTATCCAGGTACTCTCGGAAGATGTCATGCATAAAGGACTGAAATACTGATGGAGCATTGGAAAGCCCGAATGGCATAACCAGGTACTCAAAATGGCCCTCGGGCGTATTAAATGCTGTTTTCCATTCGTCGCCCTGTTTAATACGCACAAGATTATACGCCCCTCGAAGATCTATCTTGGTGAACCAACTAGCCCCTTTAATACGAGCAAACAAATCAGATAGCAACGGCAAAGGATACTGAAATTTGACTATAATTTTATTAAGAAGGCGGTAATCAATACAAGGTCTCAAAGAACCATCCTTCTTGGCCACAAAAAAGAACCCTGCTCCTAACGGTGATGACGACGGGCGAATATGGCTTTTCTCCAAGGATTCCTTTATATAACTCCGCATAGCGGCGTGTTCTGGCACAGATAGAGTGAACAATCGGCCCTTAGGAAACTTACTACCAGGAATCAAATTAATTGCACCATCGCAATCCCTATGAAGAGGTAGGGCACTGGCTTTGGGCTCACCAAATACATCCCGATAATCCGACAAAAACTCTGGAACTTCAGAAGGGGTGGATAACGAAATAGACAAAAATGGAACATCACCATGTACCCCCTGGGAACCCCAGCTGGACACAGACATAGATTTCCAGTCCAATACTGGATTATGAACCTGTAGCCATGGCAACCCCAATACGACCACATCATGCAGATTATGCAACACCAGAAAGCGGATATCCTCCTGATGTGCAGGAGCCATACACATGGTCAATTGGGTCCAGTACTGAGGCTTATTCTTGGCCAAAGGCGTAGCATCAATTCCTCTCAATGGAATAGGATACTGCAAGGGCTCCAAGAAAAAACCTCAGCGCCTAGCATACTCCAAGTCCATCAAATTCAGGACAGCACCTGAATCCACAAATGCCATAACAGAATAGGATGACAAAGAGCAAATCAGAGTAACAGACAATAGAAATTTAGACTGTACTGTACCAATGGTGGCAGACCTAGCGAAACGCTTAGTTCGCTTAGGACAAACGGAGATAGCATGAGTGGAATCACCACAATAAAAACATAGCCCATTCCGACGTCTGTGTTCTTGCCGTTCAGCTCTGGTCAAAGTCCTATCACATTGCATAGACTCAGGCCCATGCTCAGATAGTACCGCCAAATGGTGCACAGCTTTACGCTCACGCAAGCGTCGATCGATCTGAATGGCCAAGGACATAGACTCATTCAGACCAGCAGGCATGGGAAACCCCACCATGACATCCTTAAGGGCTTCAGAGAGACCCTTTCTGAAGATTGCTGCCAGGGCACATTCATTCCACTGAGTGAACACAGACCACTTTCTAAACTTCTGACAATATATCTCCGCTTCATCCTAACCCTGACACAGAGCCAGCAAGATTTTCTCTGCCTGATCCACTGAATTAGGTTCGTCATAAAGCAATCCAAGTGCCAGGAAAACGCATCAACATCACGCAATGCCGGATCTCCTG
>NC_091283.1:416253005-416333005 GCF_032444005.1 Ranitomeya imitator | reverse complement strand
ATAAATAATTTAATCCTTAGGACGATTGATAGACAATTAGATGTAATCTTAGATGCATTTTTTTTATTAACAACAATATATATCTATCAATAGTGTGTGTAATATATATATATATATACTAATTATTTTGTGCATATATTATCTCTTTAAATCTACATATACAGATAGTGTGTGTATGTATGTATATATATATATATATATATATATATATATATATATATATTCTGATATTTAGAGATTATTTCCTTTTTCTATGTCTGTACCTACAGAGCCTTCCCCCCCAGGCCTTCGATCACCACCTAGTAGGGATATATATTCCTTCATCAGCACGGTGCATATTTGCATCCTCTGTAGAATCAGACTCCTGGTACTTTACTCCTAGAAGATTCTTCCTTTTCTGTCAGAAATCTATTTATTGTCTTATTCCCAGTCTCCTTTCCAATGTAAACCTGTCTGGCCTGACAGCAGAGGAGACATTATTATCTAGCAGGCGATGCCTCTGGTTTCCTATAGGCGCTTCTGCACGATGTGGATGGTCCAGGGCAGAGCTGGCTGGTGGTCGTAGGACCCCCTCCCCCCAGCTGGTGGTCGTAGGAAGCCCCCCTCCGGATTACATGATTCAGTAATCTGATAGCTATAAATTAATGCTGCATATTATAAAATCTGCTAAAATCTAGGGACCAATGTGTAATATTTAAAGGGACAGGCTCACAGTTTGGGAGGGTGGTGGGCCATATTGTCGTGCCCCCATAGGGTTGAGTGGTGCCCCAATGACCCTGCAGATCTAGAATTCACACGGATGGCAGTACCTACCTCTACCAGGGAGCATTGGGGGGATTTATTGGGGAAGTCGCTCATTGAGCCCACATTGTTTGGGGCTGTACCCGGCTCTGATTGGGGTCATTAACACCACACATCTGTGATTGCACTGAATGCTTTGGGACAATCCGAGGTGTCACTGCTGCCCGGTGTCCGCTGAGCACATTTTACCAATTGCTTTTAGAGGAGGAAGTTGGGCAGTGGGGGAGGGGAAGGGGCCATAATAAACGTCCTCTTGACACTTCCCTGATTAAAGAGCTGATTCAGCTTTTGTGTTTTCCTCTCTCCCCTGTGATTTCAGGATTTGTGTGCAGGCAGTGGTGCTGGGGGGCTCCCCGGGTGCTGCCCCTACAACCTGAGGACAGGATCAGACCCTGGTGGGCACCGACGTACGAAGAGCAGTTGTTAGGAAATAGGTGTCATAGGGGGAAATAAGTAGGACAGCGAATGAATGGCCGGAGGAATTCACTAATTCTCTGCTGATCAGATCCTGAGACATTCCTTCCAATGAGACAATACAGGCCATTTTCCTCACTAAATAGATTATAGATGATTACAATAGACACATAGAACGACTGATAGACTGATAAATATCACATAGATTGAAACAGAACAAAAGAGCAGAGACATCTGAAATAAATATATAATCAGATATTTAAAATAAACTGATTAAATATCACATGGACACAGATGGATAAATAGGTAAATCACATACTGGTATGAGAGGTATTTAAAATAAACTGATGTATATCTAAAGTCAGATGCATGGATATGAAAGGTATTGTAGGTATTGGCAGTGGATAGATGGCATGAAATAAGTAGATCGATAGAGCAAAGACGGATATCAGATAGTTAAAGTAAAAAATCAAGACAGGTTATCTATAGAACAATACATGGAAACACTCCTAATTATAGAAATAGGGATATGTATGTATGTATGTGTGTGTGTGTATATATATATATATATAATATATACACACACATACACAGCCATATGTACGTGTGTGTATGTATATATATATATATATATATATATATATATATATATATATATATATTATAATACATCTGTATTCATTTTTGGTAGTTGTGCTTATTTTTCGTGAGCAGGAATCCTACAGACACCCTCTAATAGTGTCACAATAAATGAGTAGAGATCCATCCATACTCAGATCTACAGATGTATATAGTGGGGGTACATGTGGCAAAATGTGATACATTATTTGTAGCATAATATTTTGATATATCAATCTGTGATGCGAAGCAGAATCAATCCTATTATCATCTTCTATTATTGGAGTCTGTCTATAGGTCTATCTATCTAAAATCATCTTATCTAAGGTTAGATAAGTGCCTATAAAGATAGAACAGATAGACATCCATCATTTGTAATAAAGGAATTCTGATGTCACAGGCATCGCAGATCCAGCATTATCTGATGAGTATTTATTTCTACATAGTCACTTAAATGGAACTTGTTTTTATTTTGGTAGGTCCTACCATTAAAACTGATAAAGAAACTTGTGTGAAATGATCATCAGTCTTTACTAAAAAATATTTATGGATAGATATACAAATAGATAATGAAAATATATGGAACATGCAGATAGATGGTATATAGATATTATATATACCGATACAGAGATCAATATTAGATAGATATGAAATAGATAACATAATAGATGACACATATAGATAGATAAATAGCTGCAGAGATCGATATCGGATAGATGCACAGAGATATGTGAAAGATATTCATAGACATAATTCCGCCAGGTAATGTAAGCCCTGTAGTCGGCTCATAGTGACCCCTCCTGGATTTAAGGAGACAGAGTGACCACACTACAAGTCTACCCCTCTATGGAGACAGACTGCAGATCTCCTGTTGTGCTTGTGATAAGGGGTTAAAGTGGAGAAGTGCCATTGTCTGTGCTTCAAGGAATCCCAATATTCCCGTACTCCACCCCCACTATAATACTCAACCCCTCTCCAGGGAGAAAACCTCAAATCCTGACAAAAAATCCCTAATACACTGATACTGTCAGGACTCTTACATGGTGCCCCCCGCCCAGTGCTTCCATGTAATGCCAAATCACACCCCAGACCTGGTGCAGGGCATCCCTAGGGTCTCTGTAAGTGGATGGAGGTCGGCCTATCAGGGTTCCGCTAACCAAGGAATACCCCAGGAGTGTGGGAGACCCCCAAATTGGCTAAATCACATCATTTAGCTTTGTGGTTTTAGAGGGTTAGTAGTGTGCAGGAGGCTAGTATGTCTGACCCTATACACACAGATAGATAGACAGACAGACAGACAGACAGATAGATAGATAGATAGATAGATAGATAAATATGGGATAGATAGATATGGAATAGATAGATAGATAAATATGAGATAAATAGATATTAGATAGATAGGAGATATACAGATAGATAGATATTAGATAGATAGGAAATACTGTATATAGATAGATGTCAGATAGATAGATAGATGTATAGATATTAGATAGATAGGATATATATATATAGATAGATATTAGATAGGAGATATATAGATAGATATAAGAGATAGATTTCAATGTAATAATAATCTTTATTTTATATAGCGCTAACATATTCCGCAGCGCTTTACAGTTTTGCACACATTATCATCACTGTCCCCGATGGGGCTCACAATCTAGAATCCCTATCAGTATGTCTTTGGAATGTGGGAGGAAACCGGAGTGCCCGGAGGAAACCCACGCAAACACGGAGAGAACATACAAACTCTTTGCAGATGTTGTCCTTGGTGGGATTAGAACCCAGGACCCTGGGTGCAAGGCTGCTGTGCTAATCACTGAGCCACCGTGCTGCCCTCAATGTACTCAAGAAATGTAACACTGAAAAGTGTATGCATATACTATCTATCAGTCTCTCTCTCTCTCTCCATACCTCTTTATATGATGTATTATCTTACCATTTTGCACACCATTCCTTCTCCTCCGTTGGACACTCAAGAGTTAGGCTACGTTCACATTAGCGTTGCGCCGCTGTTGCGTCGGCGACGCAGCGGCGACGCGCCCCTATGTTTAACATAGGGGACGCGTGCGTTTTTTGGGTGGCGTTTTTCGCCACGTGCGTCGTTTCCGACGCTAGCGTCGGACGCAAGAAAATGCAACAAGTTGCATTTTCTGTGCGTCCGATTTTCGTCAAAAACGACGCACGCGTCGCAAAACGTGCGCGTTTTTGCGTGCGTTTTAACATGCGTCGCGCGTTGCGTCGCCGATGCAGGGCGGCGCAACGCTAATGTGAACGTAGCCTTAAACAGATCCTGTCCACTTCTGTGTTCGCTGTCAGCTTTTTCCTAATCGCACTCTAACTAGAGTCATGTAACAGCCCACAACTATCCAGGTACACGCACCGTGTTTTTTTTCTTGTCCATTTATTTAAGGCATCAGTTACACATCGCATCCTAAAAACAACGTTTACATGTGGCCCCCAGAATGCTCCATCATAAAATAAACCGAGAAGATGAAATACAGATGTGGACGCTGCAGTGGTGGCATTATAGCAGGATGGAGAGATAACAGAGAGCATATGTAGTGTCACAGGTTCCTGCTATTTCATATCAATAGATCTTTGGGAAAGAAATAAACAGTACATGTACAGCACCATGGAATCAATGGTGCTCTAAAACCAAATAATAATAATAAAAATAGATCCAATAGTATATGGCAGTATAGATGGATAGATAGACATATGAGATGGCAGTATGGTGTCGATGCAATCTTGGGGGAATATTATATATACATACAGTATATGTGTGTGTGTATGTTTGTCAGTATCTATCTGTCTATCTTACATGCTAGCAGTGGACCATAGAATTGTGGCTATACTGGTGCATTAGCTACCTGTGACATTTTGCTTTTGAGGTTTGACACCCCTATCTGCAGGAAGTGTCTCCCTGGAAAGTGTTTATCATCTTTTAGCACAGAAGATTAAAGTCAGATTTATAAGAAAGCAGAATGAATTATTATTATTATTATTATTATTATAGGACCATTTATTCCATGGTGCTTTACATGTGAGGAGGGGTATACATAATAAAAACAAGAACAATAATCTTAATCAATCTTAAAAAATACAAGTCAGGACTGGTATAGGAGGATAGAGGACCCTGCCTATGAGGGCTCACAATCTACAAGGGATGGGTGAGGGTACAGTAAGGGGAGATTAAGACACCATTGTAATTGTAGCATTACTCTAGATTGATAGTTATGGGAAATATAGATAGATAGATATGGGATAGATAGATAGATAGATAGATAGATAGATAGATAGATATGGGATAGATTAATAGATAGATAGATAGATAGATAGATAGATAGATAGGTAAATAGATAGATAGATATGAGATAGATATTAGATAGATATGGGACAGATAGATAGGAAGATAGATAGATAGATAGATATGGGATAGATAGATAGATAGATAGATAGATAGATAGATAGATAGATATGGGATAGATAGATAGATAGATAGATAGATAGATAGATAGATATGGGATAGATAGATAGATAGATAGATAGATAGATAGATAGATAGATAGATATGGGACAGATAGATAGGTAAATAGATAGATAGGTAAATAGATAGATATTAGATAGATATGGGATAGATTAATAGATAGATAGCTATGAGATAGATAGATATGGGACAGATAGATAGATAGATATGAGACAGGTAGGTAGGTAGATAGATAATGTAATATGCTATCATGGCAGTATCCTGGCCACTTCAGGGTTCATCTAAGGGTGGGATGCCTCCAGATTGTGGGTGGGGGGCTGCCTGCTCGGCTGAAGAGAATAAATATTTACCCAAAGCTGCATTATCTGTTGTGTGAGTGGAAGGGAAGTCTCAGGCCTGTGGTGGATTCCTGGCCATTCTATACAGTGCAGTCAGCACAATGGACAGGATGCCAGGCTGATAGCCCTGTGTCCAGCCCCCCAGAGAAGTGCACTGTCAGGAAGCAGCTTGGACTCAGGGCCACAATGGCTTGGAAGGGAGGTTCCCTCATGTAGTATGGAAAATATGATATAGGTCATTACTGATGCACAAACAGGCGGATGTTTTTTTGCAGCAGAAATCCCCAAACTCTCATTCATCCTTCTCAAGGGTAAATAGTTAACAAAGGAGCCATTGACGCATGGGGTTAAAGGATGTTTCTTCCAGCAGGACCATGGACGTGGTACCCTTCAGTCAGTTCTGGAGCAGCTGGGTCCCAGGAGACTGTCATAGTGTTGGGTGTAATTATTGCTGTATGTTCACACAACACATTGCTCTAATACACCTCCTTCTTGAAGGGTTAATATGGTAGTGCCCCACAAGGCTGGGCTGCTCTTCCATGCATGCTGAAATGAGAGAGGAATTATGTTTTATTGAATAGTCCATCTAATATCTATATAATCTATACCATATATTTATCATAATCTCTCATTATCTGTATATCTATTACAAATATTACTACTTACATCCAACCCTTACACGTATATATGGATGTAGAGGCCTAAGCTTACATTTACTCTCTCTCTTCCCATGAGGAATGCACTTGGGCAGCAAGATCTGCTGCTGGCAGCTCCCTCTGCAATTGTCGATCAATGGGGTCCCAGATGTCCTTGGTGGGAGTCGAGTCCAGGGGCGTTACAGGCCATGGTAGCACATTTAGGCCACACCAGCTGCTCACAATGCCATCAGCAACATGTAATACAACTCCTGAGATATTTTGGAGAAATGTCAGTACCATGGGTTCTAAGATGGATCCATTCTGAAACTGACCTTGGATGTCACATGCCAAGCCAAAGGCATCACACAGTGTCTGCACAAATCACAGAATGCATTTGCATGATATTGGGCTAGGAGCCAGAAGCCCAGCTGCAGGTGCTCCATTGACCTCATGCCACCAGTCTCAAAGGTTATCATGGTGTGTAGAGCAAGAAGCAGGCTCTACAGTGATGAGTCCTCATTTTGTCTTGGATCCATTGATAGCCAGATATTGGTCTGGAGACTACCTGGGCCATACCATGACGAGGTTTTAATGAGGAAACATCATACCAGTCCTACTCCCAGCAGGATAATGGTGTGGGATGGCATTATGTACACTAGCCGGACCCCTCTAGTCTTCATTTCAGGTCCACTAACAGGAAGGCGTTACATATTGATTTGGCCATGGACCATGTTTCTCCAACAAAACAATGCCAGGACATGTGTTGCTTGTACTACTGTGTGCAGCCTGCATGGCCTAAACCTGCAGTCATGGTCTGAAGCATCGACTTGTCTCCCATTAAGCACATCTGTAACGTCACCTGTTGGTCATGGCAAAACAGCTGCCAGCAGCGGATCTTGATGGTTTGTCCAAGTGCATTTAGTGCTGCAGAACATTCCTCAATGACCATTAATAACCTCATTGTTAGCAGGCTGTAGGTGTCGGGGTTTATACACATCTAGAAGTTTTGAAAAATTGTGTCCATCTTTTCATCATCTGTATATCTAGCTGTACATGTCTATCCCTCCTGTGATTTCCAGAATTCCATGACTTTTCCTTCCTAGTTGTGCAGTTTCTATATTGAAGAATGTAGTCATATACATCCATTTTTCGCTCTGTGTGCATTGAGTCCCCTACTCCCCCCTGACTACACAGAACATGCAGGCAGGGGATTATGTTCTTCTCTTTAATAATCCCCAACTTTACCAAAGTTGTTCAACTGCAACTGCCTTGGCCTTAATTCTCATAAATGTCAGCGGTATTTGCAGATAAATCACATTAACCCGTTGAGAAGAAGATGGACTCTGAGATTTACGACGTTTAGTTAAAACACTACAGAATAAAAATCGAGTCCAAGTGGAGCTGTCAATACCTCCAGAGCGGCACTCCTTCTCCGCCCGGGCACGCTGCAGCAAGGAGGGGAGTCAGGAGAGCAGAAGGAGACCACACTGCACACTGTGGGGGCCATGATTATAGACACCTTACCCAGGGTGACATTTGCCTCAATATGGAATTATGCAGTGAGTAGGGGGTTTAAATATTTGTTTTTTTATCTACTTTGTACTTTAGAATGTTTATTTCTTACTTTTCCATGATGTATGATCCTCAGACTTTTTATTTTTTTTTTTTATTTTTATAGCCTTGTCATATTACATGTACATGTAGGATGAATGAGTAGATTGTAATTATATAAATATAAACATTAGGTCATTTTAAAAGCAGCATTGCTAAATATTAAGAAGCTGGTGTAGATTAGATATACAATAAAAATAGGTATTACAGTTAAATAATACAATAAAATTAAATATAAAAGCAATAAAAAAAAACTAAAAATAAACAAATACAAATTGCTATACTTAAAAGGGAAAGGGACAAAGGTTCTCAATACACATTGGAAGCTCCACAAACTATATATATATATATATATATATATATATATATATATATATATATATATATATATATATATATATATATATATAGTAATGATATGACTGGCCCCATTTTTTGAAGACCCTCCCTCTAATATCACATTGGGCCTGTTTTTACCTTCAGAACTACAGTCATAATAGTAATAATACTACTAATAATAATTTTATTTCTGTAGCACCAACATATTCCATAGCACTTTACAATTCAGTAAGTTTGTCATGGCTCAGCTAGTTACCTGTGGCCCCCTAGGTGTTGTGAAGCTACAACCACGAACATACCCTGAAAACAGCACAGCCTGTGGCTATCAGGGAATGCTGGGAGTTGTAGTTTCACAACAGCGGGAATGGTGTTGAAATCATCCTCTTATTGGCCCATGTGGGCAGGATAGTAGGATGAAGGTAAAGAATTGCTCTCAGTGGCTTCATCTTCCTTGCCCCAAAGATGCTTTATAGGGGGGATGTCAAACTCAAATACACAGAGGGCCAAGATTAAAAACTTGGACAAAGTCAGGGGCCAACCTTGATATTTAGAAAAAAAAGGTCTACAATTATATTCCTGTTAAATTCGACTGCAGTTTTGTTGATACCTGTTCATCAAACTTATTCATCACATCCTCCTCTGACCCAGTTTGTAGATGAGGTGTCTGGGTTGATCCATGAAGAACTTGCTCACTTGTCTAAGGCTATGTGCACACTTTGCAGATTCCACTGCGGATTTTTCCGCAGCGGAATTGCAAAATCCGCAGTGAAAACCCATCGCGGTTTTTACTGCGGATTTATCGCGGTTTTTACTGCGTTTTCTTCTGCGGATTTTCAACTGCAGTTTTCTATTGGAGCAGCTGAAAATCCGCAGAAAAGAAGTGACATGCTGCGGAATGTAATCCGCAGCATTTCCGCGCGGATTTTTCTTCAGCATGTGCACAGCGTTTTTTGTTTCCCATAGGTTTACATTGAAATGTAAACTCATGGGAAACTGCTGCGGATCCGCAGCGGTCAAATCCGCTGCGGATCCTCAGCAAAATCCGCAAAGTGTGAATATAGCCTAATTTTCATGCAGGAAGCTTCCAGTTGCGGAGGGCAAGTGTCTATAATAAAGTGGCCATATTATTGGCACCCCTGAATATGAAGGGGGCCACGTAAAACATCTCCTGAAATAAAGTGTTCATAAAACTGCTTGGATTGAGACTATATGATGTATATTTAATGCAAAAAAAAATGCAAGTGACAATTAATGGCACACAATGTGGAGTTTGAAACAAAGGACTAAATCACCTAGCCCATGATTAAACTAGAAATTAAGACTGACCTGTCCCCACTTTATCAGCACTCACATCATTTTAATAAGCCTATAAATGGTGGCTCCTATACTTTTATTCCCAGTTTCTTATTGGCAATGGCAAAGACATGAGAGCTAAGCAGATGAGAAATGCTGTTATATCACCTAGCACAAGCAGTCTAATGAATATAAGGCAACCTCCAAAGACTCAACAGTTCAAAATGTTGTCAATAAGTTTGCTAATAATGGAACAGTCTAGAACCTTCCATCATGTGGTGGTAAGAGAAAACGTAATGGAAGAACCATATGAAGGTGGTCAAAATTTATATATATATATATATATATATATATATATATATATATATATATATATATATATATATATATATATATATATATATATATATATATATCATATATATCATATATGTGGCAGTACCATGTAAAACAAATCCAAAGAACTTCAGGCTAAGCTGTAGACATTTGGAATAAGTTTCAACAAGTGCCATATTATGCACAAGGGGGCAAAATAAGGCTTTATGAGCGATGGCCAAAGAGGACACTGCTGCTTAAATGGTATAAAAAAAGGGAATAAACTTTGCCAAAAATTACATAGACAGACCACAATGCTGGGAAAATGTTCTATGGACAGATTAACCCAAACTAGAGCTCAACCAGAGTTATGTTTATAGGTAATTAAATGAATGAATGGTAATTAAATTAAATGAAGCCCATCAAGAAAAGTTTACCTACATGGAAAAATGACGGAGGACCCATAATGTTGGGGGGTCTGCATTACTGCTCTTGGGACCAGAGACCTTAAAATGTTAGAGGTGAAATAAAAATCAGAAAATTATCAAAGCATCAAATTGCAAAATGCGCTCCCAAGTATTAATTAATAAATCAACCACGAGAGATGTTTTATAGTAGAAAAAAAAAGTACAAACTGGGAGGAAATAGAAAAAAAAGGACTCATTCTCCACTGGTCAGTAATCAGTCCTGATCTTATTTCTGATGGCATTTTATAATAAAATCAAGGCTGAGAATATTGCTGGCCACGATGTGTAGAAAGCACAGGGAACACCCCACATCCAGTTGTGTCATGGTGGGCTCCAATTACTGCAAGTCTTTTTATACAAACACAATGGACTTTTGGGGGCCCCTAGGATTATGATTTATGCCTATATCTTCTGGTTGTATGCAGCCCCCATGTTTATTTATTCCAGTGCTACATTGTATCAGGACTTGTCTATTGCAGCTACATTCCCATGGCCACTTTCTAGCCCTTTGTTCCCAGATATCATCCGAGCAGCAGAAATGTAAGTTTCCCCCCTCCCCATCGAGGCTACACAAGAAAATAACGCAAAGGGGTTTTGTGTTTGTTTTTAATATCCTTTATTGAAGTGACACAAATGTATCTGTATATTTTCACTTATTACATCATTACAAAAGTCATCATTTCTTCACACAGTTTACAAGGCTTGTATACAGCCCCCCTCCTCCGCCTCCCTCTCCATGGCAAGGTTAACCCCTTGTGCTCTCCTCTAGTCACCCCACAAGCTGCACACAATGTAGCACTAGCCATAGAAGATTTCACATTGCACCCAGCACCTCTCCAGCCCCTTGTTATTACTATGCAGCTATAGGGAAAGTAATTAAGCACTCAGCCCCCCCCCCTAATATCTACCTCCAGTAGCCCCCCACTCCCTCACCCCATACCTGAGTCCTGAATGATCCTCTAGGTCTCTTCTCTGGGAGCAGGAGAGGGACAAGCATCCATGGTCCTTGCTTTGGCTTCTGTATGTGCCATAGTAGTCCAGTGCACACTTAATGTGAGGAAGGGGGTGCACCCCTCCCCCATTCTACACCCTTCATTGTACAATGCTCTCCCCATGCTTTCTATGCAGAAGAGAAGCACACAAACCCCCCTGTGCTGCCCTGCATTATTTTTAGTCTTCTCTAATAGTAAATGCATCGTTTCCCTTTGAAGCCCTCACACTTTGCTCTCTTCTTGGCTCTGGGGCCATGGGGGTCTGCCTATGGAGAGGCGCCTTGAAACCGGCTCCAGCTTATCTCCTTTCATCGAACTGCTGGGGGAGTCTGGAAACTGCCAGGCCCAGTAATTGCTTTTTTCAGGCAGCCCAGTGCGGACTGGCCAGCAGCCAATCAGCGCCTTGTTTACAATCGGTGATTGACAGCTGGCTGGCACCGGGCCAACCAATCATAGACGTCTGGAAGGGGCGGGGGGAAGGGGGCTGGATAAAAGAAGAAAAAAAAAGGGGGAGGAAATGCAGACTGGGCATTAACTCTTCATCTACCGGAAACTTTTCTTTTCTCTAGGAATTCACCCTGAAAATGTGTTGGTTTTTTTTTTTGCTATCAAGAAGAGATAATTTTCTATAAAGACATTTAAAATATTTTTTTTCCAGTATCTGTCAAACTATAATTCTCAGTATGTCCACACACAAAAAAAAAATGATTCTTCACATGTGTGGAACTACAAATTCCAGCAATTGATGACTGGCAGTCTTGAAGATGTAGTTCCACCAACCACTTTGCTTGTGCTCGAATGAAGATCTACTGCTCCTTCCCCACTGAAAGGCCCCTAATAACTGTGATGATGGGTTAGACATTTCCATGCCTTCTTGAGACCCCCAGATTGTAGAGGGGTCCCCCAGTTTGTTAAAAGCCCATCAGAGTGTAGAGAGGCCCACCAGAGTGTAAAGGGCCCCTCAGAGTGTAGAGGGCTCACCAGAGTGTACAGGGGTCCACAGCTTGTAGAGGGTCCCCCAGCTTGTAGAGCCCCCCAGCTTGTAGAGGGCCCCCCAGAGTGTAGAGAGCCCCCAGCTTTGCCTCTTGCAGGGACATAATTGAATAGTGCAGCCATCCCCTCCTGCCTGGGAATCCCCAGGGTCTATAATCTGCAGCTCTGATTCCCTAATCCACACTGACATGTATCAATAAACACCTCAGTCTGTCACTGGAGAAGGGTAACAAAATCCTAATAATTCCCCCTCCCCCTGCTAATAATCCCAAAGCCTAATAGCCCTGAACCTACCCACCGACAGATATATGACCCTTTATAATTGCAGAAGGACTACTAGTCCCAGCAGATCCTTAATGCCGGAGCATCTTGCATTATTCCTAAAACCAATTGTCCCTCAGTTGTTCCCCAGAAAAGCCCTGCAATTTGTAGTTTCACATCTCCTGAGAGTTGTAGTTCTTTTACATGTCCCCCTTCCACTGGCCACCTAGGGGTTAACTCCCATTTACACTGACAGTTCATCCTGGTTGTTGTAGTTCACTTAAATCGAGGTTCCAGAATGACTGCCATCCAGTCGTAGTCATCTCCCCCTCCCACTGCTGGGAGTTGTAGTACTAGTCCCACTCCCTGCCTGCTGGGAGTTTTAGTACTAGTCCCACTCCCTGCCCGCTGGGAGTTTTAGTACTAGTCCCACTCCCTGCCTGCTGGGAGTTGTAGTACTAGTCCCACTCCCTGCCTGCTGGGAGTTGCAGTGCTGCCGCTCTCCGGGTAGATCCCATTCCTCGCTGACCCTCCTGGTAGCTGGATTTCCTCCGCTGCCCCCGGTCTCCTGGGACTTGTGATCCCACATCCCTCCTGCCATTCTTAACCCATTCATTATCGCGGCGGGCGATCCTACATGTCACCCATTTGACCTCGCTCCATCACACCCCCGGTTGCTGACCCCTCTGGTCTCCCAGCTCAGGGTGATGTGCGGTGGGTTAACCCTCCAACGCCCGCCAGTGAGCCCTGGCTCCTGTTGAGTGACACTCATCCATTTGAGTAGCACTTATTAAAGTTTCCTGCTCGTTTGATCCTCACCCCCACATAACCCCTTCCCCTGACCCTTTCCCCTCTGCTCCCCTCCCCCCATCATTTGCACACTCCCCCATGCTTGAATTAGGCGCCTTTGTGCTACAAGCCAGACCTGCCCCCTCCAGTCCCATGATTGGCAGATCAGACCCCCCCTTTTTTTTCCACCTTTGATTGGCAGCTCCCTCCCCAAGTATTTGATTGGCAGCTCCTATTCCCTGCATTATCCAATAGCGCCGCCTGTTTACGCCAGGAGAACTGCACGAGTTCCTTCTCCATCGGCCAATGAGATTGGCAGCAGCTCATTAGTATGCGGAGAGGGGGGCTGCTTCACAGAGGGGAGGGGGCGCTGCAGAGAGGCTCAGGCCGGAAGCACCCGGTCCAGTCACTGCATGCAGAACCCGGGGAGAGCACTGCGCCCACTGCACTCACAGTAAGTACTCACAGTAAGTACCATCGCTGCAACCGCCCGACCACCGGCACCGGCGCACTCTCCTCATACAACCTCCATGGTCCAAAATAATAAAAAAATACATATTTATTATCCCTCTAAAAAAATCAGATCGGATCCGAAAAACGAATATTATTCCACGAGCCACAGATGACAGCGATCGCATCGCACCCCAGGACAAGACTCGTAAAAATATCCGAACAGAAAAATAATATTTTAGAGCCACCATGACTGTGAAAATATTCCTGATCGATCCAAATCTGCCATAAATTCCCCGCGATTTTACTATCGGAACGTCTAGATTTCGACAGGTAAAAAAGATTTCCTATTAAAAAAAAAAAGTAACAAAAACAGACATACAAAAAAAAAAAACCTAAATAATAATTTAAATAAAATATAAATAAATAAATGCCAAAACATCTGTAAAATAAAATAAAAACTCCTTCCATACCTCAATAAGAAATAATTTCCTGTTTAGAAAAAAAAAATCAAAACCTATATAAAATAAAATAAAAAAACTCCAACCATTCCTCCAGAGATTGCCATCGATAAGAAATAATTTCCTATTTAGTCACATTTAAAAAAAAAAAATACAATACAAAAGCCTAAAAATGTACATGAATGTTGTACCGATCACGGATTATCTTATGATCTAAATTGGAATCGATCATATTGCACAAGGCCTCGTTATATATTCCATCATAACCTAATAAAAAGGTCATAAACGCCTTTGGATCGCATTGGGAAGGATTCTCGTACAGAATAAAAAAATAAACATCGTTTTTTTCATATGTGCCTAGAATGACGCAAAGTGGTTCTGTAAAGAATAGCAAGGGTTAACGGAGCGCAGCTTGGGCCAAATATTGAGTGCTGACGCTAAAATCCATCCGTTTCTGGCCTTTATATACTGGATCCCCCCATAGGTGACCGTCTTCAGGCCCCCCCGTCCGCGGAGCGTTGTTGTTTTTTTTGTTTATAATTCCAACGTTCCATTTTCGAACGTTGACGGTTTTTTTCCCTTTCCTAATCATTAACCCGTTGTTTACCTAGTTTCTTTATTTTTTTTTTTATCCTTAATCAGTTGGATATAGTCTTTTTCGTGACTCTTTTTTTTGTTTGTTTTAAATCCCTGTTTCCATTCTGTGTGTCCCTGAGAATAAACAGAGCTAGATATATGGCACCGCCACAATAGCACTAGGGTAAAGGCAGGATGGGGGCGTGTTAATTTTTCCCCAATATATACATATATATATATTTTATACTAAGTATTTCTCTACCGAAACGAACCCTATTCATTCTGCCTTTTTTTTTAAATAATTTAATCTGTAGTAGTTTAGGTTTAGATTAATTTAAATAGGGTTCTGCCTCCCTCCCCTTCACAAAGGTAACTACTCTCTCCCACCCTTCCCCAATTGTTTAAATCTCCTGGTGCAATTCCTATACTTAACTTCTACAATGCAAAAACAAATTAACCCCCAAAATATAAAGCAACCCATAGTGGTGTTTTATTGTTATACTCTTTATGTATAGTCTTGCTTTAAGATTCTTCTTTGTTAATTTGGGTTCTAATATAAGAATAATACATAATTCTACCTTTTTGGCACAAGGATTGCTTTCGATAATGGATACTGTTGTGTTCTGATGCTTTCACCCATGGACTCGGGGTGCTAGGAATATTTTTGAGGACTGGTTTTTGTTTTTTTTTTGTTTGTTTTTAGTCTCCTGCCGACGGACTCCTCACAAAGGATGGATTCGGAGGGATCAATGATGTGTTATTGATCAAGTCCTGCAAGGGAAAGGAGAGATCTTTGGGGTCAAGGGTTTGGAATTCTGCAAGAACCCTGGATTTTTGGATTTTCTTCAGGATACAGCTTCTGGTCCACCCATGTCATTTTCCTATTCGGCAGTGGACGGCTGCAGTGTCTCAATCTACTCTGGCCTGAAGGAAAAACCTCCATTTGGATCTTTTACACTACACAGAAATTCATCTTTAATTTCTTTAATTTTTTTATTTTTTCTACCCAAAAAACATTCATGTTTGATATTATTTGCCCATCTGCTCTTGGACTAAAATAAAATCCATAGGCACCAATGTTACATGGGACTAGTTTCTTCATCAGTCAAGAATTAATCTGCAAATGAAGGGAACCTGGCACCATCTCAATCCACGTCTGAAAGCAAGCAGGAATGGCTACTCTTTGGTGTCACTGCAAATTTAGGTACTCTCTGCAGATCTAACCTATATGTATGAGTATCTATCTATCTATCTATCTATCTATCTATCTATCTATCTATCTATCTATCTATCTATCTATCTATCCCATATCTATCTATCTATCTATCTATCTATCTATCTATCTATCTATCTATCTATCTATCCCATATCTATCTATCTATCTATCTATCTATCTATCTATCTATCTATCTATCTATCTATCTATCTATCTATCTATCCCATATCTATCTATCTATCCCATATCTATCTATCTATCTATCTATCTATCTATCTATCTATCTATCTATCTATCTATCCCATATCTATCTATCTGTCTATCTATCTATCCCATATCTATCTATCTATCTATCTATCTATCTATCTATCTATCTATCTATCTATCTATCTATCTATCTATCTATCCTGAATTACAATCATTTCCTATATCTTTATATTGCTCATCCACTATTGTATAGTACTTCATATTATTGTATTACCCCCTTTATACTGTCTTTAGCAGACAGATTTTGCTTTTTTTTGCTTTTTTTTCTTTCCTGGAAGCGGTTGACTGCTGGGAGAGCCCCAGCCATGATATGCTTGCAAGGAAGGGGGTGGGGGTTGGGGGGGAGCTGATCTTTCAATACTCAGTAATTGCAAAGCAGGGGATTTTAAGGAAAACAGCAAGAACACAATAGATTAAGATTTCAGGCCAAGGAGGGGTGGAGGAAAATCCTTTTGTAAAACAAAAGGGTGAAACTATTTTCTTTGTTTTTTTTTTTTTCTTCTTTGTGTGTTTTTTTTTTTTAATCCAAGTTGTACTTAAGACAATATTTATGTGGATAGTGATTGGTTTGGTATGTATAGTAGGATAGTGCGACTTATCATGTTTTTAAGTATATGGATATTTAGAATTCTTTATGTACTCTATGTACATACAATAGGGTGTGGCTTTTATATTGTGATGTCTGTAGCTTTTTAGGATGTATGAACTGTATGGTGAAGTGAGTGTATGTGTGTGTATTTATATAGAACAGTGTGGGGGGCATTATTCTTTGTGTAATGTCAGTGTGTATATACAAGAAAGAAATATGTGTGTATATATAGTTTGATACTGTTTGGGTATTGCATGTAAAGAATATTGTGTGTATTTCTGTATAACATAATATTTGTATTCCATAGTATCTAGCTTTTATAATCTGATGACTCCGATGTATGTTATAGTACATGGGTGTCGTATAGCAATGCATGTTATATAGTATGTGTTCATATATTCAATATACATACTAATGTGGGGTGCAGTAATGTATGCTTATTATTGTGCGTGTGTGTGTGTGTATATATATATATATATATATATACTGTATATATATTCATGCTTCCTCATTTATAATAATGAATACATTGTCACACTGTCCAACGATATACATATCGCTCCATAGTACAGATACTTTTAAATATCTGTATTTGTGTAGACATAGGTATGCTGTGTGTTCAATATATACATGTTTGTATATGATGTCCCTGTATGTATGTATGTGTGTGTATATGTATATATATGTGTGTGTATATATATATATATATATATATATATATATATATATATATATATATATATATATAATTATTTATTACATGTAATAAAGTATAGTGTAGGTGTCTACCATGATATGCAATGCAAACATGCAGTGTTTGATCATTACTTTATGATTCTGAATTGTGTATATTTAGTATGTCCTACATCTGTATGTATCATTGTGTGTTATATTAGGAAGTGTGTGATCTAGTCTGCACATTATACGTGTCTTATATATATATATGGTTTTAGGTGATCAGTTATATTATGATATCTGAATGTGTTTATATCCTATAATAAATGCCCTATGAGAGAAACATATATACATAATGACATTTTCATGGGTGTGTATTGTACTACACTCATGCTCTAATAAATACACAATTTAATACATACACATTATAATACAAAACCCACACTACTATTATGGTACAAACCTATGGATATCCTAATATAATAACCACACACACATACATTATAATATGACCTCACACTCTGTATACACCTAAACTACACATCCAAATGATAATCCATTGCACTGTATCTCCATATAATGGTGCAAGCACCATGTAATAATCTCTGCACTATAATAATAGAACATCATCACTCCACAGTGCTCCTTTATTCCTAGCGCAGCCTGCGCCTGTCTAGGTATCTTCACACAGCATCTATGTGTTATTTTGCATTGACAATCCTGGTCTATGGGAGACATACTCTCTTTATTTCCACTGTGCACTATTAAATATTAATACAATGCAGTTTGAGGATCCTACAGAGATTACATTCTCACTGACAGGGAAGTGTCACTTTAGATCAACTTGCACAATTACAAAGCCACCCTCCCCCCCCCCCCCCCCCCATCCTTTCCTTCTTTTTTTTTGCCCTTGATCTAGGTGGACCCTGTGATCTAGCAGGTAATAATCAGTATTATTAATGTAACTCACAGACCAAGCCATAATACCTCTTGGGTTTCTATAGGAAGGTGTGGACTGAGTGCTGTCCTCAGATATATATTTTTTTCTTTCCTGCTAGTGCCAGGTCTCTCTAGAGCTGGTGTGCTGGACCTATGTGTCTTTTTTGATGACTTCTTCTATACTATGCTCTGATGTCTTCTGGTCCCTGTGCTGATAACAATGAATAATTACTGTACAACTCCTGTCATTGCATGGTCTTCTATTGTCTGGTAGTCTCGTACCCTGCTCACCTCCTGATATGTGTGTACAGTCAGCCTGCTGTAAATATATACAATATCCTATATTTATAGAATATAAAAAAAAAAAAGTCAGGCAAGCCAAATCTGGTCAATCTATTTATTCACTGCCATCACTACTGCACTGATTCCCCATCCAGCTGTGAATAAAGCTTTGTCTTAGCTGATTCCATTAATCCACAGCCTTGTTTTATCCCCTAGATCTGAAAAGTAAGGGGGTAAAAATGGCTTTCATTGATATGAAGGGACTGCACTGCCAGGGTATGGTTACCATATCAATATATGCATTTTTCCCCATAGATATGATTGTTATTAATTGACAGCAGCTCTAGCATAAGTAGGGTTAATAAGAAGCGGTCATTTTTGCGAGGCGCTAGCTTTAGATGGTCAGTTAATTTTTTTGATCATTGGTTTGCACATGGTAGGAAGTGTGTGTGTGTGTGTATATATATATATATATATATATATATATATATATATATATATATATATATATATATATATATATATATATATATATATATATATATATATTAAATAATATATTTTATATACATATAAATAGATACACACAAAATCTGTTAATGAGTTTATATATACATATATACACTGTATATATATATATGTGTGTGTGTATATATATATATATATATATATATATATTAGAATAATTGCCACCCTATTCTCATATTTTAATGTACATTTAACACTACAGTAAATGTCTGAAAATAAAGGTATAATAGTGAATATATATATAATATGTGTATATATGTATATGTATATATATATATATATATATATTTGTAAATATAACTCATAAAAAATTATCAAAGTGATAAAACACAAATATTTTAGGAAAAAATTGGGAAAATATGTATTGAGAGGATTGAAAATTCCTTTTTAATCAGTCCTCGAAAATAACAAAAAAGAATCCTGAATCTTATTTTTCAAATGTTCCAGTATAATGTTTGATTATGATCCAATTTGTAAAACAAATGTATTTTTTTTTTTGTTTGCTTTTATGTTATTATATTTATTGGTTGCTTGTATATTTGTGTTTTCTCATTATAAATACAAAGGTCATCCTCTCTTACGTATCCAGGGTATATTTTCCCATTGCTCTCGCAATGATGTAAGTGGTAAGATTATAAAAATGAGTATTGGAAACAGCTGGATCTGTCCCAGAAGTGCATTTTGGAGCAGTCCCACAGTCAGGCAGGCTGGATGGAAGGAGAGGTGCAGGACTGGGTTATGGAGGCAGCCTGCTGAAATATTGCATAGAAACAGGGCAGTAATTGTTCTGTATCCCCTGACAAGTGGGCACTAATGGCCAAATGGCACATAAATAAGAAGTGAGCTTGGAGACAGGACAACACCATGTAATGTATACAATATTTTCCGTTCACTCATCAGTTTTGTATTATTTGAGCACTTGGTTTGGGCTGTCATTGTGTCCATGTTCACTGTTGTCCCGGTGTCATCTTGTAAGGATGTGAGATTAGTGATTTAACATGGGGATGGAATGTGATTATATATGTGTCATGTTTATAGGTATTCTCTTTTTTTTTTTCTTCTTATGCCTGTGTAATGTTTATTACATCTCTTTAGACTGCATGTTTATTTTAATAGCTACAAATATTTAAATTTTGTTTAAAATATTTAACGTTGGGACATTTTTTTTTTAACATATTTTTAAAAATATTTTTTAGTACTTAAGGCCTGTGTTTGTTTTTTTGTTTCTTTTAATACGAAATATTCTATGACTGAATTTTTAGATTTTTTTATTTTTTTTATTTTTATTTTTTTATGAACATGTTATAGTTTATGCAGTAATATAGAAAAGCACTTTTGGTTTTAGATTCGGGCTCAATTAACCCATTACCTGCCAAATTAAATTTTTTTACAAGTACGGATTTTTCAGAAAAAGGGCGTCCCAGTATTCGTTTAAAAACGACGGTGACATGATTTCCTATTCTGAAAACATTCATTTTACAAACACGACGCAAAAAAATTGGACGTAATTACAAAAATTATAAAATCTTAGTTGCTAGAAGCTAAAGATTACGCGTCCCAAAAAAAAAAAGGACATTGGTAGATAATAGGTTAAAAGAATTCACTATCCCCAAATCAACATACATCTTGATATATATGATACTGGTGGAGTGTTCCTTTTTTTTTTTTTTTAAATTGCAGATATATTGAATTTTGGTAGATGCTAAAATAATTAAATTTATTTATTTATTTTTAATGAATATTAGATTTACTGCATCCATGCTGGTCTTCCTAACCGTGCTGGCCTCGTGGGATGCATTCATCCATTATGATCAATGAAGAACACTACAGGTCCTATGAGCCCTGTCTATGTGGGCGGTGATGTGGCTACGGCTTCCATTGTTTAGCTGTATATAAAGCTTGGCTATAGGAATCTAGTAGGACCTTTTTTTTATTATTATTTTTTTTTTCCAATGAGTGATAACTTTGGTTTGAAAACCATTGATCGCCAATCTGATTGGCCAATATGTGCTTTTTTATTGCTCCAATTTGACCAACAAGTTGATAAGAGATTGCTTTCAATGGCCTACATGTGGTGGATCCTGATACAATTTAATACATTTTGGCTATGATGATGAATTGACCATTATGTGGCGCTATTCAATGACATTGTGTTCCGAAAAATGTCATTTTTTTACTCATTGGTTACTGATAAAATTGTTAATTTCTAGTTTCCTAAATATATTATTTTTTCCTGATACTAATCAAAGTCAGATCAGTCTACATTAACCCCTTAGTGACCGAGCCAAATTTTTGAAATCTGACCAGTGTCACTTTATGTGGTAATAACTCTGCAACGCTTCAACAAATCCCAGTGATTTTGAGATTGTATTTCGTGACACATTATACTTTATGATAATGGTAAATTTAGTTCAACATTTTTTGTGTTTATTTATAAAAAATATTAAAAATTTGAGAAAAATGTTACAAAATTAGCAATTTTCTAAATTTGAATGATTATCCCTTTAATCCAGATAGTCATACAACAGCAAACCATTAATAAATAACATTTCCCACATGTCTGCTTTACATCAGCACCATTTGTAAAATGTTATTTTATTTTGTTAGCATTTTAGGAGGTTTAAAAATGTAGCAGCAATTTTTCATTTTTTCAAAGAAATTTACCACATTTATTTTTTTAGGGACTTATCCATGTTTGAAGTGACTTTAGGGGTCCCATATATTGGGAAACCCCCAAACGTGATACCATTTTAGAAACAGCACCCCTAAACATATTGAAAACTGCTGTCAGGTAGTTTATTAACCCTTCAGGTGCTTTACAGGAATTAATGCAAAGTGGTATGACAGAAATGAAAATGTGTATTTTTACCACCTAAATGTTGCTAACTTCTAAACAGATTACTATAGCCGTCAGACTCTAAGGCCACTATTTGGCCATGAATTGCCATGGCAAACATCAGGACAACAAAATCATGATCTGAGAGCACCAATTGTGACAACGAAGAAGCCCCCACACTCTGTTAACCATTTATAATGATGTAGTCACTATTGACAGCAGCATCTAAGGGGTTAAACAGATTTAGAAGGTGCAAATACTGATCGTGGCTGATACAGCAAGTTGTCAGCTATAGTGTACAACCAACAGATGCTGGATTGTCATCTGTATGGGGATACTATTCTCTTATATCTCAGGTCAGTTAAAAGACGTATTGGCGGTCATTAAGGGGTTAAAGGGGGTTATCAACTCTTGGAGGCTCTTTTTTATAAATGGATTCCCCTATTTGTATTCTCTAGTTGTCCCTTTGCAATCTCCTGTATTCTTTGGCCTGTAGCAAGTATTTCATTTTCCTGCAGTGCCCCAACAGGAGATTTGAAGCATTACACTGTTCCCACTAAAATCAATAGGCTGTCCTTACAATGTATGAATATATTGAGTTCTCCAAGTCTCTTTTGTACTCCTTCTTAAATGGGGGACCTCTTTCTATTAACGCAAAACCAGACCCGTTGAACTTATTGATGTTTAACCTGGAAAGATTAAATAAAATGGCCGCTGCCTCCTGAAAACAAAAATCATGTCTAGTAAAAAGTCAATATATTTATCAATGTGGGGCACCGCTAGGTAAAGAGTCCTGGGAAGTCCGCCAAGGCCTAAGCTTAAAGGGACACTAAACCTTTAGTCTCTTATCTCTGTTTACTGTGTAGTTGAATGCTATCGGTTGGTACCTTTGATACGACATTTTTTGACCCATGAAAGGTGGACTATTGTGTTCTTCAAGGGGAAGTCTAAAAAATTGTGGCTTTTTGTTGATTGGATGACTGTGATCCAAAATGGCAGCAATGTAATCGTATACCTTAGATGCGGTGTTCCTAAACTACTCCCTGAGTATCTTGGTTTTATAACCAATATGGTGCCACCCTTCCCTCCAGGCAGAATCCCCAATAGAGTACGATATCCGTGTGCTGCAGCTTAATACACAATACCGCCAGACTGTACATTTTCTCTTATAAGAAATTCTAAGCTTGTCTTATGTATGATTGTTGTTACCGATCCTTCTCGGGGGAGCAAGGGTGGGATCAATCTCATATAACAACACATTTATTAAGAAGTATCTGTTTTCTGTGGCATATACCGGGACAGTGCCTATTTTGTTTTTTTTGATCATATTAACCTGTTTTTTTTTTATTATTATTAATTTTTTGAAAGCTATCCATAAAAAGTGAAATCGTTCAATGTAGGAAGAAATGTCAACACTTTATCTGTATATTGGGAGCCTAAGGCACTTTTTTCCCCCTCTTTATAAATTTCTGCATTTTTTTTTTCGGTGCAGTGTTTTTTATTTTGTACAATTCCGATTTTTCTTTCTTGTGAAACCTATGGGAATCAATAAAAAAAAAAAAAAAATAAGACTAAAAAAAATATCCAGAGTAACGTTCATTTTGAAGAAGGAAAAAAAAACCTGCCCAAAATGCTACAGTAACATCTGATTCAAAAAAATAAAAAAAAATAAAAAAACAGAAAACCATGACAAATATGCCAAAATACTGTGTGTGACTCAAGCCTAAAACTAACATTTGTACGTTCAGTGAAAGCAAACCTTCCACCACTCCTTTTTTTCATCCTGGGAAGAATAGAAAGGAAAAAAATCCAACATGTCTTGTCACCGTGGTCAAATGTGACATGTCTAATTGAATGAGGGTTTTTTTTTCTTTTTGTTAATTTTCATATGACTTTGTTTAATCCAGTACACATGGAGAATTTATAATTTGATGAATATTATTAGATCTATGAATATTTAGAAGAGATAACAACTTGATGTGTTGCTCCAGGTTCTAGAACCAATCAATCATGGTCTCCATACTCTCCTCCATTTTTTTTGGCATGCCTACTATAGATATCGAAATTATATGGCAGCTTGAAGGTTTTACCGCTAGATTGGCTTAGGACCTATGATCAGCTGATCACCTGACATGGGCTATCAGCATTATAGTCAATAGTCAACCTTTCTGATCATCACTTCTAGAAGGTTCTACCACCATCTACTAACCAGTTGATGGACTTTTTTTAATCATTCCACCACTAAAGATGCATCTTCAATATCTGTTGGCTAAATGCTTGCGTTGCCAACCGCTTTGCCTCCCAACCCCTAATCTAATGGTGAGAGCTGTGTCAAATACTGGCAGACACCTTTGGTGGTGACATCTTCCCAGCAAAACAAAAAGATTGGGAGTTGAAATTCAACATGCTTTTCCGCAACATCAACTGTTTAGGGAAGAGTCTGGAGACCACCATTAGATCATGAGGCTGTGTAGCCAAAATTGGCACTTTGTGATGATTTCTTCCTTGTATAAGGGGGTAAGGCTTTATCAATAACCTGATCAGTCTTCCACCACCCCCATTTTGTGAGCTTTCCCTTCGACAATCAAATTATCTGATACCTATGCAAGAGACGTGCCGCACTCAATTATTAATAGGAATAATAAAAAATTACTTTTTCGATAAATCCTTCTAAAAGGTATACAAAAAATCCCCAAATAACAATCATACCTTATATTGGTGTTACTATATGTAACATCATACAGAACAAGTAACCATAAAATACTGAGTACAGTAACATTTATCAAAAAGCCAAATGGTGTTACAAAATAAATGTCTGTGTAAAATATATTATACTAATACAGTAAAATATAGCATAAAGTGTACACAGTGATAAAAAAGTTTTAGGGGAGCATGTATTAATTCAAAGTTTCGCATCAAGCTTTGTCAGGGGGTGGCAAATTTTCAGATAATTTATTTGAAGTGAGTCCAGCCTTGGTGATTGCAATTTTGGGGTGTTCTTTTGTGTTCGAAATGGTCAATGATGGAAAACCTCTTCATGGGAAATTCAAAGGTTGAGATTAAGCAGATGCCCAGAATTTCAGAAGCAAGGTATTCTTTGTGTGTCTTCTACCAAAACTGCAATGGAAAATGTGGATCTAACTGGACGTGCGGTGCTATTTGCAAATGTTACAATATTGGGAGGGATGTATTTATTGGGAATAATGTCTAAGGACGATATGAAGAGGATAGAGTCCGATTAGTTGTGTTTGTCAATATAAATACATTTAATTGCCATAAACCTCTCTTTCCAGCATGTACAAAGTTAATGCTCGATATTCATGCAAGATCTCAGTTTCCAGCTGCAAGTAACACCCATCGGCCCCTTCACATATCCGTGCTCCTGTAATTATTGCAATAATTAGTATAGTTAATGTGGATTACGTTTAAACTAATAATTGCAGTCCGTATCATGAATGGGTCAGAGGTGACCGTCCTATTGTAGCTTTCTTATAATTGGAAGATTCAGCTTAAACATAGATAAAATTCCCCACTGGGGCATTTCACTTTTGTCTCATTTCCAAAACTTTTTCCACAATTTTTCTGGGGATGTGATGTTTAACTATGTCTGTGCCGGGCTGTAAGGATTATAAAATTCTCATTCAAATTTTAGAAAAATATTTGGAATAACACGGTACAAAGATAAATATCTTTCCTGCATTAAAATGTTAAGTTTTCACCATTGGGCAAAACCTTTTAGACCTCCTATTCTGCGGTTTCTAATCAGTGACGCGTTAAGAAGAAAATTGACATAATTTTTTTCTTTCTTGCATCTATTTCTAACATTACCATAATTTTTTTTTTTTTAACCATTGTTATTCATTTTAGGCTTGTACTTTTAGTGTAAAAATAATACAAAAACTAGTGTTGATTTTTAATAATTTCTAAAAATTCGTTTTTAGATTTTCTTTTTTTTTTTTTTGTTGGCATCAGTATGCCATTCGTATGTGTGAAAAAAATTTATTAATTATAATTGAAGCTATATTCATATGTTTAAAAAAAAAAGGCAAAAATACATTTATATCTATTATTGTTTCTGATTTTAAAATGCTGTCAGACTATAGGGGTGTAATAAGAATTTGTAATTATGATTATTATTTTTATTTTCAGGTTTTATTTTGTATTTATTTTTACATTTTTCATTTTTACTGTATGTTATTTTTATTTCTAAGCGGTGCGATGTGGGCAAAAACGTCAAATTTCCTCCTGGTGGCGTGTGTGGTGCGCTGCCTTGATGCTATACAGAGTACACTTGTTACATAAGTTAGCCCAGGCTGTAAATCAAGAAGCACCTATCCGTGGACACCAATGAATAAAAGTGTTTACCACGCATGTTATAGAATTTCTACCCTAAAAATAAGTGATTTATTTTCTTCTACAATTTCTTGGCTCCTAAAAAAAAAATCGTGCTCATGCTGGGGACGGAAAGAATGGCATGCACTCGTTCTTTGCATTAAATGTCTGCCCATTCCCATTAGTGACAGAGTCAGTTTTATGGTTCACATTACTAGCTCGAATAGCTCGGAGCCAGTCTTTGGGTCCTCAATCCCTAAAATGTATTGTTTGCTCAGGAGATGGTCGAACTTTTAATGTTTTCGCTGTTCCTAACCCAGCCACTATGGAATCATTAGGGGGATATATAACTTGGTGACTTAGTAGGGTTGTCCTCTTACAAACTAAAACCTAAAAAAAACTAAACAAAAGCATAATAGTGACTTGTCATAAAGGCATTCAGAAAGGTCCATTAGAGTTAATTAAAAATGTCAAAATGTTTTTATTTATACCATCTCATGTGCAGAGATATGACCTCTTGAAGTTACAGGCCCAAAAGCCTGAGGCTGCACTACTGAGAGGTTCTGATTACGACATGTTTCGATATAAAGCTTTAATATCCTTTTTGTCTTTTTTTTCTCCAATAGAGAATGATACCGGAGCTTCAAGAGGAGCCCGGCAACATTCCCGGGACTTCCCACTAAACAGAGCTGCCCTCTATTTCGCTCCCTCCAGTGATGGACGGCCGGGAGTTTGTTCCTCCTCCTCATTTGAGTCACCGCGGAGCCGGCCGAATGAATCCATCTGCAGGCCACAGTGCGGTGCAGCACCCAGGACACTTCCAGGCCACCAAATACTTTTCCTCACCCCTCCCAATGGCAACCCACTCCGGTAAGTGATTCTTGATTGATAGTTTACATTAATTGTTGAGAGTGGAAAAATTCCACTGGTGGAACTGGGTAATTTCCACACCTGGATCTAAATCTCTGAGATTTTAAGGAATGCTTTATTGTTTTTGAGAGTGGGGAAAGCTGGAAATAACTAAAGAGAGAGAAAAAGTCATGGGTGGAAATGGGAAAGGACTTGTGGTGCCCCTAAAACATATGTATAAAAAAGGGCACAGGGCCGGACTGGCCATCAGGCAATTCTGGCAAATGCCAGGAGGGCCGGTCTGGTAATGGGCTGCCCTGTCTGCTACGTTGTTAACCGAATCAGTGTTCTCAAGATACCCATACTATTAAGAGTTGTGACGGAGCACAAAGTGGATGACTCCGTCACTTACCCCACCAGGCCACCGTTATCATTAGAAATATTGGTCTTGTAGTAAATCTTTTCCTCCATCCAGGGTAATATTAGTAATTTATCCCATCTGGTTCATTGGGACGGGGACAACATGGGCCTGTGTGATTTCAAATGCCAGGACTGAATATCAACCCCAGTCCGTACCTGAAAGGGCACCATTGGATGATAGAGTTGCATGAATTGATATGAGAGACCCTGGTCCAACGGCCAGGACAGCATTCCGTGGCCAATGGATGAGAGCCTTATGAACTGCCACCTACTTGGAATCCATTGCTACTCTCTCGATTAATTGGCCTGGTGCAGTGATGTCACACTAGGCTGGCTAATCAACAGGGGCTGCGAATAGCAGCAGTTAGGAGCTTTGCCACCTTCATAGAATACGGATTGGGTCATGTGAATTTATTCACTCATCTCTATTGGATGACTGCGTTTTGTATTGTCTCTGATCGGAAATGCCTGGTGGAAAAAAGATTGGACATGTTAGATTTCAATATGCCTGATCATTTTTTTTTTCTGGGAGGAGATTAGCTGTTGCCAGAGGAGTCTGGAATGTATATGGAAGAGTAGAAAGGAATAAGTGTTGGTTGAGCATCTAAGGGCCCTCCGTGCACATTAAAGTCAACTGAACCCTCCAATTTTGTAGGGCATCTCATGTGTAAGAGCTCCTCCCGACTTAGTAAACGAGTGGGCTGACTCTATTAGGAATTGCTATTTCTGGATGAGACCACCCACTGGACTTCTAAGCTTTTTCCCACAAAACTATATTTTAATTTGTTGATTAGAGAACATATTGAGTCCATTATCATCTGCCGCATTCATTATGTACACGAGTTATGTCCTCCACAAGCACACCATTATCTGTGATTCCCCCCATTACTCGGGGGTGGGTCATCAGAGTCCAAGTTGATGGATGGTGTTAGGAAACTTGATAAAAATAATTGCAATCTTTTGATGTTGGCCAAACAGCCCATCTGACAGCAATTGTTGTCCCTGATTGCCCAGCAGCATTACTTGTGTAGTCTTTTTCTACAGGCTCGGATATGGTTTCCGACTTTTACATATGGTATATTTATCCTGACAACCAGGCTCAACGCAAATCGCGTAAACAAATTTTCACTTATATCAACAATTTATAAAAATGTTTAAAACTTACAAATGACTGAGGAATTATCAGGAAAGGGAAGCAAAGTCTGCTTTCTGTAGCGTTGCCGAATAATCTTTGCTGTGGACATCGACCTCAAACAACTTTTGCTTTGAAATTTTCCCAATTTGTTTAATTTTTAAAAATTAAACTTTCAAAATCTCTCAATTTTTTTCTAATTATCCATCTTGAAAATGTGATACTTACATTTAGATAAGCCAACCTGATAGGGTCTATGGAAACAAAAACCTGCCATCATTGGCATGGTAGGCAAGTACACGCATCATAGTGATAGTAAAAATTGTATCACTAGCCCATGGTTCCCGTTCCATCTCTTTTGTATTTTGGATGTCAGATATTTTTTATTGAAGCTGTGAACATCAAAGGACTGACCCTCTGGTATTACACCATTACTATAAATTTGTGTATGCAAATTGCCTCTTCTGAGAAAAAGAGGACTTAAACTGTATAGCGCCACCTGTTGGAAGTAGCGATCCTACAAGTCACAACCAACCCTTTAACGAGTCGTGCAATATGACTAAGGATTAAAGCCAAATCAGTATCTCAATTCGCAGACACGGGGTTTTGGGCTGTTGGCCCTCGTCAGTGCGAAGCAAGAGAACTGATTTGGCTAGGTGAGAGGCACTGCCCTGGGGTCTAAGGGGTAACATTTCTCCTTATGGAGAGTGACATACCAGCTGACTTGTCAAGGTAAGGAGGCTTATTCGCCATGCAATTCTCCTCTGTATAAATTTGTGAGTATAATCTTGAGGGGGGAGGTGGGGATATATGTTGACAATTGATATATGAAGTCCAGCCCCCTAAAACTGAGCACCTCCATGAACCACTATGTGGCATGGTGCCTAATTGCCCTCTTTCCAAGGTCCAAGACAAAACTCCTCCAAGAAGGCATCAGTTGTGTAATTTTCTTCTTTAGTCTTAAGCCTGGCTAGGAGGCAGCTTTCTGTAACAGAAATCGTCCTCCTCTGTGATGTCTGTAATCAGCAAATAAACCCTACCGCTTTATTTAGCTGCACTCTTGTCATTTGGTTTTAAGCTGAGGTGGAGAGATTTAAAAGGATTGTCAAAAAGGATGACAGAGTGACTACAGACTGTGACTGCAGACTCATGACAGTGTGTGAAGGGCACACTGTCAGGATAGTCCGGTATCGTACGGACATGTGACTGCATGTATATGGTTTGCATACTTCCGCTCACATTCAGACTAGACCTGTTTGTTATCTCTCACCAACAATACTTCATCCGGCAATGCTCATCTGCTCGCATTGGCAATACCGGCAATCCTGCACACTGTCAGGATTCAGAAGTATACAGTCACATATTGACTACAGACTTTCATTACATTCCTTTACAACACCTTTTAAGAAGGGGTTTTCCCATATAACATTTTTGCAGCATCTGTCAAAAATTTTCAGTTTTGGGGCTAGCTTTATTCCCTAGTAGATGGTGGCCCGATTCTAACACATCAGGTATTCTAGAATATGCATGACCACGTAGTATATTGCCCAGCCACGTAGTATATTGCTCAGCCACGTAGTATATTGCCCAGCCACATAGTATATTGCCCAGCCACGTAGTATATTGCCCAGTCACGTAGTATATTGCCCAGTCACGTAGTATATTGCCCAGTCACGTAGTATATTGCCCAGTCACGTAGTATATTGCCCACCCTCGTAGTATATTGCCCAGCCACGTAGTATATTGCTCAGCCACGTAGTATATTGCCCAGCCACGTAGTATATTTCCCAGCCACATAGCATATTGCCCAGCCACGTAGTATATTGCCCAGCCACGTAGTATATTGCCCAGCCACGTAGTATATTGCCCAGCCACGTAGTATATTGCCCAGCCACGTAGTATATTGCCCAGTCACGTAGTATATTGCCCAGTCACGTAGTATACAGCACAGACACGTAGTATACTGCCCAGTCACATAGTATATTGGCCAGTCATGTAGTATGCACCATATACCTGTTAAAAAAAAAGAATTAAAATAAAAAATAGTTACATACTCGCCTTCCGGAGCCTCCCGATCGAAGCGGCCGGTTACCGATGGTCATCGCGCGCTCCGGTCTGAAGAGTGCATTGCGGTCTCACGAGATGATGACGTAGCGGTCTCACGAGACCGCTACGTCATCATCTCGTGAGATCGCAGCATGGACCGGTTACCGGAGCATCGCGAGTGGGAAAGGCATGTTGTGGATCCGAGGGGCCGACGGACGGTGAGTATATAACGATTTTTTATTTTTTTAATTATTTTTAACATTAGATCTTTTTACTATTCATGCTGCATAGGCCGAGTGCGTTACACCGCGGTCAACGCTGCCATTAACCCTGTGTGAGCGCTGACCGGAGGGGAGTACGGAGCGGGCATGGACTGTGGGGAGGAAGGAGCGGCCATTTTCTCCCGGACTGTGCCCGTCGCTGATTGGTCGCGGCAAAATCAGCGACTTGGATTTCCATGACAGACAGAGGCCGCGACCAATGAATATCCGTGACAGACAGACAGACAGAAGGACAGAAAGACGGAAGTGACCCTTAGACAATTATATCGTAGATATTGGAAAATTTATTATTATTATTATTTTTATTTTTTTTGCAAAAGGTTTAGGTAGATCCCTATGTACATGTTTAAAGTCTATGGCTGAGTCTGTACTCTTATATGTAGTCTTTGGGATCAGCTCTCAGGGACATTGGTTATATTTGTGGAGATCCCCTTTAAATGTTTGGCCCCCGATAAAACAATAAAGCTTATACTTACCTCTCGTGCAAGCTCTGTTCCAGTGGTGTCAGCTCTCGCTCTCCCCAGGGCTCTCATACGGTGTTGTGACACGTGACCCTTGTGCCCGATCAGCGCTGGCATCACATGGATTGAACATGAGGAAGTCTGGGCTGCAGCTGATCCCTGGCTTCCTCTTCATGTTCAATCCGTATGTAGGTGGGAACAGTGACACCAGAGCTGATTGGGCACCGGGGTCACATGTCACAACACCGCACGAGAGCCCCAGGGAGGTCAACTGCCGACACCACAGGAACGGTGACGGCACGGGAGGGGAGTATATACCGGTACATATATTTTTTTTATTTTATCGGGTCCAAACAGTTAATTCAAGAATGAAGGGGTCGACTTAGCAGTGGACAACTCCTTTAATTATTTCTTCATAACTGTAATTATTGTGATCTATATGGGAGCAAAAGTTCCCATATTCAATTTAAGAAACATTAAAATATATTGTCCTTCCTTATATACTTTTGTCTGCCTAATATTTCTAATGTATATGTAATCAATAAATAAGATTTTTATAGCCAAAAAGCTCCTTTTTCACTTTTTGTTTTATGTAATTTTTTTTGCACATATTAAATTATTGATTTGTCTGTAACTGTGGGCGATATACAAATTTTAATAAAGTAATACAAATGTTTGCCAAGAGGGACATCCTATTGTTCTGAAAGTCATATACAGACTATAAGTAACTGATTATTTCTTATTACAAATGTGGGCTACTGATTGAAATAGCTTATTCCCACATACTAATGCATATCATTTTTTATTGTAAAGCAATTTACTTTTTTTTTTAGGGGGGATGTAAAGGGGTTGACAATGTGGCACCCAATAAATTGTCAATATATTACAAATTGTATATACTGTATTACTTTTTTTTTCTTTTTTCTTCACTCAAGTGCAAGATACAAGAGATCAAATTTCAAATCAGAATTCAAACAAAATGAAGACAAAAATAAAATTGTATATAATAAATGTGTGGGTGTGTATATATTTGTGAATTCTTTTTTTACAATTTGATCTTTTGTACATTACACTTTAAAAAAAAAAGTAATTTACTCTCCTTTTTCTTTTGTAAGAGCTATGCCCTCCAAGCATCTCTTGTATAAATATCCGAACAATTCTAGGTCTTCTTCATGTATGTATATTGAACTACCTGATTTTTAGATATTTTTAGATTTTTTTTTTTTTAATAAAAAAAATATACGGTATATATTTTTTTTCTTTCCAGCTGTAAACCGGGGTTTAACCTACTTTATGTTTACCGCTTTGCTTTTTCACATGGTAGTCAGTTTTAGAATAACACAGTAACTGTTATTGCTGCCGGCTTGATGAGCTGTGAATTCTAATGAATTTCTCTGTGCTATAATGGGATTACAATTAGCGCATGGATTAAACTGTGCCATGAAAATCACCAACACTGAGTATTACCAGTTGGGAGAGTGGCGACAACAATGTCCTGTGAGTCTCCCAAAAGAAAGCTGCCAACCCATGTCTGGCTTCCATTGTTTAGGGCATAGGCTTGGGTACATAAGTGTAGTAATTTCTAGTTTTATTGTAAAACTAGGGAAGTTTGGCCAATTTTGTATAAAAAAAAAATAATAATAATTTGTATTTTATTTTTTGCAATTATCTGGATTTTATGACTTTTAATTACATTTTTTTTTAGAACAATATTTATAAATGGACTGGTAGGGAAGGAAAGGGTTACATAAAAGAAGTAATTCTGTGAATGAGCAGTTAATTAATTCAATCTGAAAGTGTTGCTGTGAGATATAAGTGGCTTGAATTCTGGCACCATTCCACGCAGTGTAGCCAGGAATATCACACACCCTTTTTAAGCCTGTGGTGATTTCTTATTATGGACGTTCTCAATAATTTACCTGACATGATCTGTGGGGATCTACCTGCCGACTGCGCAGTCTTCCTCCTGGCAGGGGGGCTGAAATAATTACCCAATGCCTCTCTGCAAAATAGACTCCGCTCTCCGAACATCCTGAAATTAAGAATTCAATACATTTTATTTTAAGGTTCGTTATCTTCCGGCCTGAGACCAAATACTATTGGGCATCTCAAAGATAAAATCTTAACATGATTTTTTTTTTTGTAATCTTGAAATCTGTTATCGTGGATTTTCAGGCAGCTCTGGGCTATCAAATAAAGAGTAAAAAAACTAAGGATTATTGGAATTTTTATATCTCTATTACAAGTAAAAACCTTGTAAAATATTTTTATTTTTTCCTAATTTTTAATAATTGGTAATATGGAAAAAAACAGTTAGTAGCCATTTTGAACTTGTTGACCTGAACTTGTATCACATGTAGTTATTCTACTCCTATTGGCTCTATAGAACGAGACTATATTGGTATGAAAATTGGAATACATGACTCCATAATTGTAGTATTTCGAGGTTAGGTCTTTTCCTATCTCCTGAAGTATGGGGAGGAGGTATCATTCTTAATATAGACCTTCTTGTGGAGGCAACATAAAGGCAAAACTTGCGTTGTACACTTCTATAAACCACTCCTAAGGCTAAGTGCACACTTTGGCCCTTGTTTACATTGGGTAGGACAGTTAGAAATTTTTCTCTGAACATATATTGCCATGATATTAAAGTCTATATCCTAAACAAGAATGATCTCTCAAATGTGGCGTGAACCTTTCTCAAAGTGGCCACGGTTGTCCATTAGACTGCTTCAAACATAATTTAAGATTATCAATGTGGCTTTCTGTTCCATTCACTTGGCCTCATTATTTTTGTCCAATTCTTGGATTTATAGGACACTTTGCTGTTGAGCCTAGAATTTAGGAATAACTAATGTTGAACCCAGTGCCCTTCTTCTGCTGAACTACTTTGTACTTGCCAGTGTCCACACTAACAGCGGGAAACCATTGCCTATTGTTAGAAGACCACAAGGACCGTTCTCAGCTGGGTTATTTTGGTCATGCATTTCTTTTCAGATCACCTTCCTTTCCAAGTTTCTTGTTTTCAGAAATGAAGCTATTGTTTTTAGGTTAAATGATCATTAAAGCCACATGCTGTCCTTAAGTTTTTCATCATTTTGGGTCTTGTAGGCTTCCAGATCAAAGATAGGTCATAGATCTGCCATTAGGTTTAATTCATGAACCCTATAAGGCCCTTTGTCTATAAGGGATTGCATGCATTGTATTAATGTATGAACGTTTCGGAAATACTTCATGTGGTTGGGCTTCCATATGTGATCATATTGGTTCATAGAATCAGGCCATGAGTGGCTCTTCTCATGGAGAAGGGTTTAAGTAGTATCTGATTAGTGATGAGCGAATATACTCGTTACTCGAGATTTCTCGAGCATGCTCGGGGGTCCTCCGAGTATTTGTTAGTGCTAAAACTAAATCTCCGAGCACTAAAAAATACTCAGAGGACCCCCGAGCATGCTCGAGAAATCTCGAGTAACGAGTATATTCTCTCATCACTAATACTGATTCAGAGTAGAACATTGAGTGATACCATGCCTGAATATCTTGCTGACTTCTACGAGATCTTCTAAGAACACTTTACCTGGCGGCTTGCCTGCATATCTTGTAGAGAAAAACATCCCAATGGTGTGCCATAGCATCAATCTGTTGACTTGTATGCCTAACCTAAAGGTTTAGTGCAGCTTGCCTTACACAGAAGAACAATTTCATATCTATTTGTTTCCAACACCCAAGAATGGCAGAACCTAACTAAGGACATAGTCCGAGATGATGCGTTCAAGGGATCTTAAATAAGACCCTTTCACGAGAAGCCCCTGAAGAACTTGATAACTGAACTACCTGTCGACTTGTACTGTCCAAGCCATGATGGCACATGCATCCATGATCATTTCAGGTGGGCGAAACAATCCAAAGCATAAGTTCATATATAGCCCTGGGGAACCAAGAGAGTTGCCTACACATATTGCTATCGACATTACACAGTTCTACAGACCACAGTTTATGGCACTTGTCACATAGTATCATTGTAATACATCTGTCATCACATGTCTAGAATTCCTCCATCCCATGTATCTTCTCTCATGTCCCCCTCCCCACCTCTTTCTATCCCCAACTTTGCATGCAATCCTTGTATTTATTTTGCCATAAATTAAGGAATATAATCAATATTTAGAGAGGACAGATAGATTTATTCCATTTGCATAAACAGATTGAGTGGCTGTTTAGCCGATATTTCAGCATGTCAGGCTGTTTTATTGGACAAATTGATTTACGACTGAGGTAGAACGATTGGAGGAGACTTGGTGCTGATAGGAAGGAGATTTAGAGGGACAGGGGAGAGAAGGCAGCGAAGAGGGAAGGGGTCAGTGGGAGTCTTGCTCTTTCCAAGATAAGTTCTTTACTATGTGATGCTGAAATGTTTCCAGCCCTTTCAGTACATTTATGGAAATGACTCAGTTTTACAATCGTTCCCATTTCCCTTGAAGGAACGCAATAGTTATGGCCAACTCCTTAAATTACCTTCTTTCATCATGGTCTGATTTGGACCATCTTATCCTTTCTGGAGGTGAGAAATTTGACATGAAAAATTAATGCAGTCAATGGTCATCCACCTTCAGAATTTTTTTAGATGTTGGGACCCTCCTCTATGTCCATTGGTCTTATATCAAAATAAGAAGAGATACAACTCCAATCCTTCTTAGGTGATCGCTTTACCTTGGCCTTGTTCATTTTTTTTTCTGGCTAAAATCTTGCTCATTTTGTATGTTTGGTCTGCGATTTCACAATCTTGTCTTTTTTAACTAACTTTTTAAACTTTTTTTTTGTCAATTTCATGGAAAATATTAATACAGTTCTGTGGAGTTTCTATAAAGAGGAAAAAGACAAGGAATAAACTTCCACAATTAAAATTGGGTAGTCCTCTAAACCCCTTTAGCTGTGAAGCCATATTCTGGTACCCCTAGAGATGTTTTGTTGATACCAGTACAGAAGGGCATGTTAACCACATTTAAGACTTTAAATCCCTGCCCCCAGATATGTCCACTTTTGGAAGAGCTATTTCGGAACGTCACTTATTTTAGGTTCCGATTCCCGGCTTGTCCAGGCAAAAATATCGAGGCTCCTGGCAAATCTGTAAAGGGAACATTTTATAATGAGCCCACAGGCCACGAGACAAAAATGAGACCTTTCATGTGGTTCTTTTGTCCTTCCTACAAAGAATCCTGATATGCTTTTTTCCTTTTTGCCAGGGACTGGAAATGTTTTTGCAGGCTTCTGAGTTGCTGGTTCATCAGCTGGGAACCCCCACAAGTTTAGACTCTGCTCATCTACTTTAATTAAAGTAATGAATAAAACAAAACCCAAACACTGACTTGTAATAAAAGCCCTGGTAACGTAACACGTGGACACTGAGATCACCCCTTGTCCAGTACATGTATGATTCTGCATGTACGTTACATGATACTGGGTAAGAATATACTGCACCATCAAAGCTAAATGAACAGTTGGCTGGAGCTGCCTTAGGCTTCATGAATAAATGAGTGTATGCAGCTTTTCTGCTCAGGCCCCTCTTGAAATCTAATTTTTCCAACAAAACCTGTTATTTATATGCTTTTTGTATGGGTTAGTCCTAACCCCCTGAGCCCTTTCTTTTGTCTACAAGGGTTACTTAAAGGGCAAGTCTATAGACATGTGATATTACCATCAACAATCCTGGAAATGTTAACCTGCCCAACATAGAAACTTCTGCTAAAAATACATTTTTCAGAAAATGTTCTTTTTCTCATGTAAGTGTAACTCTCATCTTGCCTGAGGATAGACAGATCTCACATTTTCTGAAGAATGGGAGGAGCTGTCGCCTGCCTTTTCTACTTTGTTGCCACCTAGTGATTAAAACTTGCATGAGCAGGAGATCTGGAAAAGGGAATCCAAGAACTGCCCTGACTGAGATCTGGGTCCGATAAGTAGAATATATTATGAAATACGTGTCACACTGCCCCTTATTGACTAGAATATGGATTTACCAGTTCTGAGTAATCCTACCACTATGTATTTCTGTGTTTTTGAGGAATGTCTGCCTCCATTATGTGCAGGTGCCGGGAAGCGGTTTGCGTGATCAGATGTTTATTGTGTTATCTCAAAAGAAAAAGAAGATATAATTGTGATTTATTGTAGGGAATGCTTTGATTTTTGTTTTTGGTTTCTTGCTTGGCTAACAAAGGAATGAAGTCTTCAGCAAAAAAAAAAAATGCAGCAAAACCAGATTGTCCCACTCTTCACAGCGTATTGGGAGAAAGTTGAATGCTCTTTGGTTGCACAGTAATCTTCGATGGATGACAAACCTAGAAGGAGATAAATAGACAATGTGAACTGTATTAGAATAAAAATCACAGAATTTAAACTAATATATATATATATATATATATATATATATATATATATATATATATATATGTTTTAAAAATAAAATAAAGAAAATTTATTCAAAGCTTTTTGTGCATCGTGTTATTAGCCCAGATTTAATGGTTGTCACATACAAAAAATAAAATGTAAAAATTGACACAATGTGAGTAGATATAGGGTCTACCTCTTGTTTTGCGAGGCTCAAAAAGCTTCTAAACAATGACAGAATACAAGGGCAAGAGTTGGAGAGCGGATTTATAGAGCAAATTGTGCCAGAATTTTGGTGCCATTAGCTTAGTAAATATGCCCCATGGTGGCAAGGGCAACCAAAATGGACAGGCTTGTTGTGCCCCTGCTTGTTGTGGTCTCAATTACAGAGCACAGCATGACATAATGTGTAATCCCAGGGCTGTTGTATAGTGGCCTGTGGGGTATTCTCTATTAACAACCCCCTCCCTATGTGGTGTACAAATTATCGACATACCTTTCTCTGCGCTCAGTTGTTGCCTCTCTGCGCTCAGTTGTTGTCTCTCTGCGTTCAGTTGTCGCCTCTCTGCGCTCATTTGTTGCCTCTCTGCGCTGCTCAGTTGTTGCCTCTCTGCCCTCAGTTGTTGCCTCTCTGCCCTCAGTTGTCGCCTCACTGCGCTCAGTTGTTGTCTCTCTGCGCTCAGTTGTCGACGCCTCACTGTGCTCAGTTGTCACCTCACTGTGCTCAGTTGTCACCTCACTGTGCTCAGTTGTCACCCCACTGCGCTCAGTTGTTGTCTCTCTGCGTTCAGTTGTTGCCTCTCTGCCCTCAGTTGTCGCCTCACTGCGCTCAGTTGTCGCCTCACTGCGCTCAGTTGTTGCCTCTCTGCACTCAGTTGTTGTCTCTCTGCGTTCAGTTGTTGCCTCTCTGCCCTCAGTTGTCACCTCACTGCGCTCAGTTGTTGTCTCTCTGCACTCAGTTGTTGCCTCTCTGCGCTCAGTTGTCGCCTCTCTGCACTCAGTTGTCGCCTCTCTGCACTCAGTTGTCGCCTCTCTGCCCTCAGTTGTTGCCTCTCTGCCCTCAGTTGTTGCCTCTCTGCCCTCAGTTGTTGCCTCTCTGCCCTCAGTTGTTGCCTCTCTGCACTCAGTTGTCGCCTCTCTGCCCTCAGTTGTTGCCTCTCTGCCCTCAGTTGTTGCCTCTCTGCCCTCAGTTGTTGCCTCTTTGCCCTCAGTTGTTGCCTCTCTGCGCTCAGTTGTTGCCTCTTGGTGCCAAGTTACCTATCTGCGCTCTGTTGTTGCCATGTGGCGCTCTATGGCCGGACTCATAGCGTTTTGTTGCCACCATGCGGTGACCAAATTAAGGCTTCTTTAAAAATATTATGTTATAACCTTATGATACAATCTGTAACTGTTCTTACAATACTAATTTTAATATAAGATTTTGTGTTTGTCCCTATCCGCGGGTGTCAGGCTGTCCATGGGCTACATTGCCTAAGGGCAACCTGGCTGGATACTTCTAGAACATAAATTGGTGTACAATAGTGTTATACCACCCATATAAATTAAATACTTTAATACTGAACTATCTATCGATGTATTTACCCGGCCGGCCTTTGGATTTCTTGTTGTCATGCTCCTCTACTGTGCATGTTGGCGCTATATCAACACAAGGCGGCCTATCTATCCATCATCTGCAGGCGAGTGGCTGTATTACAGAAAAGTTCTTTCACCAACCATCAGGCCCAGTATTGCCAGCCGCCGTCTGACTGTCACCCCTTGTTCAGTGCACAGTACAGACGCTATAAGCATCGAGTTTCTGTGCCACGTTTTCACCGAGCCAGTTCACGGCCTGGCGCTGCCAGCTCATGCTTCTTTGTGCCTTCCTGACCTGGTGTTTTCTTTTTTAGACTCTACAGCCTTGTTCACATTAACCGTGAAGGGCAGAAATTATCCGGCAGCCCCTCGGGGAGATGAATTTGTGAAGCGCAGAGTGTTACCAACTGATTTAAGCTTGCAATTCCCGACTCGAACAGCCCTTTAAATGATTAAATGGCATTGCAAAAATGTTATCTGTAGTGATGACTGCGGCGCGCCGTTTATTATGCCTAATGTATTGGGCCTTTTTCATTTATTTATTCTCTGATTGTAATATTTGTAGTGGAACACATGCAATCAAATGTACCCCTGCCCTTTCCTCCTCCTCATCCCCTCCCTTCTTAAAGGGACACTACACCTAAAATTGGCAGCACAAACTAACTGCTGTTAAACACATTGTACAGGACTAGAAAAACATGGCTGCTTTCTTCCAGAAATGATGTTCATCCTTGTGATGGGCGGTGTCACATATTGAAATGAATGGAGCTGAGCTGCAATGCCGCACATAACCTGCAGACAGGTGTGGCGCTGTTTTTGGAGGAAAGCGCTATGTTTTTCTAAAACGTTTCCATACAAACGTTTTAAGTAGTGTCCATGGGGTAGGGTCATTGTCTGCCAAAGGGTGTACTTACCATAGTGGAAGACCAATAGGGCCCTTGTCATACTAGCTGAATCTCCCGGAATAAGCAGAGACTACTTGAGAAAAGTCTACTCTACCATATCTGGCTCTCGTCGAAATCTCTGAAAAACAGCTATTCTAGAACACTCCTACATTCAGGGAGGCTTAAAGAGGTCTGGCTTAAAGAGGTTGTCCAGATTAGAAAAACATGGCTGCCTTTTTCTAAAAATTGGTTGTATCTGGTATTGCATTTTGTCTCCTAAGAAATGAATAGCACTGAGCTGCAATACCACTTACAATCTGTAAACACTGTTTAAGGAAAAATACATATTTTTCATATTCTGGACAACCCCTTTAACAAAGTGGGGCATCTCAATGGATGTCTCTTCCAGATCCTTGCAGGAAAACATTAACAAGCTTGCTTTTGCCCATGAAGGGAATTAACCACAAAGCCATCATGTCTAGACCCCATGGTCATGAGTACGATTCTGATACTTGCTATGGGAATGTCATTTCTTGTAGGGGTGACTTGTAGAAGTGTAGGTACTATAACTTGTGGGGTCCCAATGAGGAATCCCTAAAAGGGACCCCAACTATCACTGGTCATTAATGGTATTGGTTCTTACATGGGTCAAAGGCCCGGCTATGAATTCAACCACTAGTAGGGTTTCGCCTCTGACCTTACACCTCCCGGGCTTTAATACTACCTCTGTAGCAAGACCCTTACCCATCACGTGCCATTTATAATACTGGGTGCGCTCGGGTGTGACTATGATCTCTGTACTTCCTTTAACCCCCAACTCCTACTAACGGACCCCAAATAGAATCCATTGATAATGCCTCTTTAAGAGCTTGTGTTGTTGGAGAGGGAAAGCAGGGCTAGGGTTAACAATGTCGGTGACTCACGGTGAGGTTAGGGAATCTCCGGCTGACGGGATGGTCAGGAATGTCTGTTACATCACAGCTCATTCATTCATTAGCATCTAGGAGTCAGAACACACATCCGTGAGTCTGGAGCCATGCGGCCGGCGCAGGACACTGGACCCTCACTCTTGTTTTATCACTTTTCCCATTTCTTTTTTTTTTTACTTCTGAAAATTCCCTTCTGCAAAATCCTCTAATTTGAGCGTAGTGCGGACAACCCTCATCAATGCCATCATTCTCCTTTTATGGCCAGTTAGGCCGAAGTTACATCTGTTTTCATATAGGATCAAGGTACTAAGTCGCTGCCAAACAACTCTGGCATTGGCTTAATTTTCCCTGCCGTTAAAGTGATTGGACATGTGAAATTCAACATACCTGATCTTTCTTTTCCTCCACCGGGGGCCAATAGATAGTTGGCCAGTCCTCCAAAATTGTATGACTTTACTATGATGTATGGAACACTTTTACTTACGGTAGCAGTTGATTGAAGTCTATTGTTATCAGACATTTTTAGACGTTTATAAATGAAGTAAAAGACCACAAGTCCCAAAAAATCTCTACACCACCAATACTATTATTATATTCTGTAGATATAGTGCTCAGAGTCAGGGCGGCGCCATCACCTGGAGAACCCAGGCTAGTCCTGAGGACTTTAACAAGTCTCCCCCGCCCCACAGATGATGCTGCCAATAGTGACTGAAACATTTAGGAAGTTGGAAATAGGTCGAAGTATCCATTGTTACCTCTGCACAGACCCCCCTTCCCCCAAAATGCCAGAAATTTCACAAATCTCCTCTTCATAAACTGTTGACTTTACATGTACTGGCCCTTTAAGAAGCAATGTGACCTCTAATTGGTTGGTGGGGAGTTAATTATAATGGCGTTTCCCTTATAGACACATGCGTTTGTCGTTTTATGGGTTAAATCAGTCTTAGGGCGTCAGCAAGCAGATGGTTAATGGATCAACTGCATGTGATTCCAATATTTTAAGAACAGCCGGATTCCTTTATTGGGGGGTTAGGGGGATCGGCCATCCCCTGTGGAGGGGACACACCCGCTCACGGCCCATTTTTAGTCTTATTCGCCTGTTTCTGAGATTTTTCTCCCTATTATGGGTACAAGTATGGAGAGCTCCGTACCACCGCCGTTCCCAAGTAAGCGTGCAAGGAAAAAAGGTACAAGACTGGGACTGGTAGCACAAGAACCTAATATTAGTGCCCTGAATGGGAAGGGGTTAAAGCCTCACCCCGCACATTGGATGCTGTGGGCGCGGATGTAGCAGAGCTGATTATATATTGTATATTTTGGGGTTTCTTAAATGCAATAGCAGTCCTATGTAAATACTGGGATAAAGCTAGGAATTTGCCAGCTGTCCTTGTAAAATTGAAAAAATTGATGGGTTTTTCATCTTCTTAATAATATTTTAATTGCAATAATTTAATTCTACTTTTTAATCTTTTTGCTTGCTGTCAGTGAATAAAAAAAGTCACTATTCTCCCAGAGGCTATAAAACTGTTGCAATAAAGTTGCACGGTTCATTTAAAGACTCTAAAACAATGTAACTAGACTTGTTGGACTGTAACTGAAATATTTCCACTCACTGATGGCAAGCAGGAATCCTGAAATGGTGCAAAATTGATGCTCAAAATACATTTAGAATACTGCTGATTTATACAATTTTTGAAAAATTAGTTGGGTTGAGCTGCAATACCGGACATGACCTAAGGCAATGGTGGCGCTGTTTCTATATAAAAAAACAACAAAAAAAACCTTTTGGTTCTTTAGATGTAACAATTACAATGTATGGTCTCCAGCAATAAAAACCATTGAGCCCCTTCATGTTATTAAAGCTCCAGGCTTTTATAATCTCTGCTTGCAGTCATTGAATGGGAACCCTAATTGCTATCAATGAAGCCCATTCTAATCCTTTTTTTATTAGGCCGGGGTCACACTTGCATCAATACCCGCCACTGCCGCCGCCACTCGGGACCGGAGTGTGCGGCTGCATGTATTTCTACGCAGCTGAACGTTCCGGTCCGGACCGCAGGTGGCAGTGCCAGGAATTGATGCCAGAGACTTGTGTGAGTTTCTCGCATTGCACTCGTAAGTGTGACCCCGGCCTTACACTGACAGCTCTGATATAATCCATGCAGGAAGGATGTTTCCATTCACTCACAGCAAGTTGAGAAGAACCGTTGCTGGTGACTTGCAGTTGAGCTGCAATACCAAATACAACCACTAGACTTGAGTGGTGCTGTTTTGCGGAAACGCTCTGGCGCCACTCCACGCCTGTGCCCTGGCGGAGGCTTGTGCTGGCAGTCTGTGGGCAATGCTCGGGTATGATTTATTACACTTTATAAAAAAACAATGATGATATAACCTCAGGATCTTCTGATTTATATTTCTGGCCCAAGCCACTCGTGCAGGGGAACGGGTCGTGTGAAGGGGCAGCGCGATGTGTTGTGCATGTGTGTGAACCTAGCGGATGAAGCCTGGGAACCTGGATCGCTAGTCCGGGCTGAGCGACTGCACCTCTGGGACTAGCCCTTTAAGAGACGAAAGGGGTGTGGGATCCTACGACTGCAGCTTCGTTCTCAGGATCCCGCTGCCGCTTCCTTCAACGCTGCTCCCTCTCACTTTTCTAAATGAAAGCAAATGTTGGGTCTGTTTCCCATCCTTCTCTGGGGTGGCATTAGGGGGTGCTACCCCTGTCACCCTGTCTCCATATGTCCTCCAGTCCGATCCTCTTGACCGTACGTGTGTCCTGTGCCCCTCTCTATAGAATTTGGCTTGGTTCTTATAGTGGGTGGGTGGGCCTTACCATAAAAGAGGGGGGTTATTATTAAACATGTGTGGGAAATATGGCTGTGTCCATCTCCCAGATTTTTGTGCTCGTGTGTCTGCCAGAGTCTTAAGATGTGAATATCGCTGGTGGGACGCACGTCTGCACATAATATAAGCGTGGGGGTGGAGTGTGGTGAGAATAGTGTTAATTTAAAGGACATTTCCCCTTTAAATAAAATATATAGACGCTTTAATTCTCATCAGCTTTCCATTTTTAACTGACACTTTTGGAATTTTCAAATTTGAATTTTGTTTACATTTTGTAACTGACCCTTGTGTTTGAAAAATTCTAAAAGTGTCAGTTATAAATGTAAAGCTGGATGAGCGTGATACCATCTGCTAGAGCCCCCAACAGGAGTCCTTGCCCACCTTTCCCTGATTCCAGGGTGACGCCTCTACCCAAATTCCTCCTTTTCCTCTTTGTGCGAGGTATACCGGTAGTCACCCAGCTTTCCTGCCTGTTGCGATGGCAAATCTACCTATATACCGGTAGTCACCCAGCTTTCCTGCCTGTTGCGATGGCAAATCTACCTATATACCGGTAGTCACCCAGCTTTCCTGCCTGTTGCGATGGCAAATCTACCTATATACCGGTAGTCACCCAGCTTTCCTGCCTGTTGCGATGGCAAATCTACCTATATACCGGTAGTCACCCAGCTTTCCTGCCTGTTGCGATGGCAAATCTACCTATATACCGGTAGTCACCCAGCTTTCCTGCCTGTTGCGATGGCAAATCTACCTAGTTACAATTTCCAAAGCTAATAGAGGTGAGCTATAATACCACACACAACCTGAGGGGCGCTATTTTTTTTTTTATTGACGAAAGGAACTATATTTTTCTAATCCTGGAAACAATTGCTGTGAGTTTAAGCAGCAAATCGGCATAAACGGAAGCTTCTCTTTTTTAAAGGGGTTGGCTAGGATAAAAAAACAAACAAACAAGAATAGCTGCTTTCTTCAAAAAACAGCGCCACTCCTGTGTTCAGGTTGTCTCTATTATTACAGCTCAATGCCACTCACCTCCTATAGAGTGGAGCTGTAATACCAGGCATAACCTGTGGATAGTTGTGGTGCTGTTTTTTATTTTGGAAGAAAGCAGCCATATTTCTCTAACTTTTTTTTTAAAGCTCTTATTGCAATTCTCTTCCTTAAAGGGTTAAAAAAATATACCCAATTTGTTTATTATTGCTGTTTTCTTCGGGAAACTGTGCCCCACCTGTCCACATGTTGTACCCACTCCATTATAGTGAATGGAACTGAGCTGCAATACCACACACAACCTGAGGACAAGGGTGGCGCTGTTTTTTTTGGAAGGCGCCTTTCCCCGCTGTCTGTAATAAAACTGGCATAAGTTTTGCCCTAATCCTTGTCACATTTGGTCGGTCATAATTGTGTCAGCTGTTGGGATGCATGACGCCAGGGTGCCGGGGCGTGTGTGTCCGGGTGGCGGACTGTCACTAGAAGGACTGTTTGTGTGTGAGACACTAGAAGTGTTCAGTCTTGTGAGTGCGCAGTGCGGTCAGGCACCGTGCCCAGCCAGATAAGCATCATATGAAAACAGAGTAGGCCATGACACCAGTTGTAGACAGTGCTGAAACCAAAGTGGGAAGGAGGGGGCCTGGGGACAGAATCCGGACAGACCAGACTGGAGTTCTTCCTGCCTCTCCGAGAACTTCAATAGTTCAGGACTTTACAAAGATTTTATTGAGGAATTTCAAATATGCCGAATATTGTAATTATATCCTATAGAGGGCCCTACGCTCGAAAAACGAAACGAGGGGAGTTATGAATCCAAGGACTTGTGATGTAATCACTTTCAAAATGAGACCCTGACCAGTTTAATTCTCCTGGGTCCCACTCCTAATACCTTCAAAGGGTTATCCACATTTCAGGACATTTTTATTTTTAAATATATGTGGTCTGTGGTCATAAATCAGCCGAGAAGAGCTAAAAAAAAAGAGACGGATAAGAGTTAAAAACTCTTCCATTGGAATGTCAAAATGGGCTCACTCTTGGATTCTGAGTTAACTCAAGCTAAAAGCATGGACGCAATTGTTAATGAAACCCATTTACAACAATCATTTTTCGTCTCAAATATTGAAATTTGAGTAATAAAAAATGTCCTCAAATAACTCCTTTAAATAGGTGGTGGTGTTAGGGAACCCTGTGGCCAGCCAAGGACTATCCCTACAGGAGGACTGTAGCTAGTATGATGATGACCGGACGGCTTGAGCATGTCAAAACTGTAGCTGCTTCTATAGAGTGGCTCAGAGAGCCTTAAAGAGTTGATTTTCGAATAATGGTAAATATACAATGGTTGTCTTAATGATTAACCCCTTTAAGCTGACAACAAATATGACTTCCATTACAAATTGATTGTCCCTCCCATACTCTGGAGTTATTTAAGTCCTGACCCCAACCATGCCTATCTTGTGACCACAACAATAGCCCCTGTGAACGCCCTCAACTCACCAGAGAGATTTACATACTGTATACCCAGCTACCTTTTGGCCTTGAAGTGGTGGGAAATCTGGGACAGCTGTGATATTTCTCTTACTGAAGTAACGAGAGAGTCCTATAAGTAAATTATCTCATAATATATGCATATACAGTTCAGACCAAAAGTTTGGACACACCTTCTCATTTAAAGATTTTTCTGTATTTTCATGACTATGAAAATTGTACATTCACACTGAAGGCATCAAAACTATGAATTTAACACTTGTGGAATTATATACTTAACAAAGAAGACCTGAACCCAATCGAGATGGTTTGGATGAGCTGGACCACAGAGTGAAGGCAAAAGGGCCAACAAGTGCTAAGCATCTCTGGGAACTCCTTCAAGATTGTTGGAAGACCATTCCCGGTGACTACCTCTTGAAGCTCATCAAGAGAATGCCAAGAGTGTGCAAAGCAGTCATCAAAGCAAAAGGTGGCTACTTTGAAGAACCTACAATATAAGACATAATTTCAGTTGTTTCACACTTTATATATAATTCCACATGTGTTAATTCATAGTTTTGATGCCTTCAGTGTGAATGTACAATTTTCATAGTCATAAAAATACAGAAAAATCTTTAAATGAGAAGGTGTGTCCAAACTTTTGGTCTGTACTGTACCTCCCAATATTTCCTTTTTTATCCCTCTGGAGGACCAAGTGGACATTTCTGGGTCAGATCGGTGCCATACTTAAAATGTTCTGCTCATAGGGATATAAATATTGGGTGACATGACCTCGGCAACCATGTGACCGATAAGGAGGCATATCTTGGGGTATCTTTGTCCCCTTTAACATCTGATTCTCATATCAGATTTTGCATGGGTATCTGGTGCAAAACTTGTTGGGACCTTCAGCTCTCTGATAGTGGGGTGTTGAAGCCAAGGCCACAGTTTGACATTTTCTATGACCTCTAGGGACCTTTTCTTGGCATACAGTACGTGTCCCGAGGGGTTATGAAACTTTAGGCATTTCTGAAAGAATGATAAGATCAATATGATGTGTCCTCCTTAGATTCTGGTCTTAAAATATCCTCCAAAAATAAGGTGCTGGACTATCACGTGCCAGATTTAGGGAATCTTCTATATTCAGTACTCCATGACGGATGCTGCCTTTTTTTTTACATACTTTTTCTATTATTTTTGTATCCTCCACACATCTGTTCTCCAAAGGAGCTGTGTTTGTGTCTACTCCACACATTGATACCAGCTGGGTTGTTGGTCCAGACAGAGCTCTTGACAATTTGCCAATCTACACGCCTCAGGGGTAGACGTGGCTGGAGTGTTCTGCACCTTTATAACACAGATCCCAATGCTCCATCAAATTAGGCTGAAACCTCAATTGTCTGTTTTAACTTTTTTGAGGCAATCTGGGTCTGATCGTAGGTGGACCTGAGTTAGAAGAGTCTAAGATTTTTGGGCCTTCATTTAGGTGTATAGGTGTTTCTTTCAGTTTTTATGGACCTGGCTTACTTCGCCTGGTGTCCTCATTGTTACTTTATAGAGATATTTTGAGGGTATTAATTAGGCGAAGAGGTTCCAATTTGTTATTTAACAATTGTTCGTATCTTGAGGGAAGTTTCTGTGTGACCAAAATATGATCATATGACGTACTGGTACAACTTGCCACTTGTGTCATGCACATAGCAATGTGGTCAACACAAGGCTTGTAGTCATTTCATTTTATGGGCTCGTTATCACAATGTTCTGGATGCCCTCTCCTCCACACATTGTAGAAATGTATCTAGATCTGGTGTCTTGCTGTTTGTGACTAGACATACATAATGCAAAATGTCGTCAGTCAGTCCTAAAAGTGGTAATCGCATCTGCCAGCTCTCACACCTGTTATGCCCTAGGAAACATCTAGCAGCGCCAGGCGGTGTCATGACTGGATCTGGTCTGCTGGCTTTGATCCCTGCTCTTCGTAACGTAGAAGTGTCTTTGAGTTAATTCCTTCCTTATTAGCTTCTACTTGGAACTCATCTGATGAGGCAAATTTGCCGTCACACTTTTTTTTTTTGTTTTTAAAGGAACCACTTATTTCAGACCATGTCCATGTTCCACAGCCATGCACACCTTATTGAAGCTTTTCTCTACCTAAGACATGATGGCTCAGCAGCCAAGTGATCCCACTACAATTGGTCTAAAGGTGTCCATACAAATGTAGTAACTGTCAACCAAACAGTGATTCAGCTCCAGGCTAGCCTTCACGTGCATGTGTTTTCAAGGAGTTAATGGGAGTAATTGGCGCCATGAACCTCAGTTGGTGACAGATCTCTCCTGAGAACAAAAGAATTGGGCATTAAAATTCAACATGCCCAAGTCTTTTTTTTGCTCAACATCATCTTTTGGGAAGAGTTGTGATGGTTCCTTACAGTTGTTAGGCCCTTCTGAAATTGGAAATGTGTACAGGGATTTAAGTCCTCCAAGCGCCCCATCAAAAGCCTCAGCCCACAATTAATTTTTCAATTTTTTTGGGGGAAACTAGCTAAATTTGGGATGCTTTTTCCTCTAATAGAGCTTCAGGAGTACATTCAAAATCTTAGTGGTCTGGTATTCTACACGTAGCTTGATTTGTTGGATAGGCAATTTGTCATGAGGGTTCTCCATGAAAAACGATTCTCCCTAATTCGGCCGGTGTAGACCTTAAATGAGCTCCAATCATCTTATTTTATTGATTGGCATACGTTGTCAGTAGAATCTGTTTTACTGAAGGATAGTCTTTCCTAGTAGAATATTTTTGTAGTCAAATTAGATTATCGAGAAGCCTCCACACCATGTTGATCTGTTGAAGATTGTCCCAAAACCCAAATGTCTGAAGAACTTGAAAGATTTGCCAAATGGGCAGGTTTTGCTTGAACTTTACTAGTGGCAGTAGTGTAATGTATAGATTTTGCATTCGGTCCCAAGAATTACTACTCCACCTTCTAATTTAGAATGCTGGCATTTTTCTTTTGAGGCAGAGGGATGGGGTATGACTGCATCCCTTAATGTGGGCAGTAATGGTTATGAATCCCATTTCCAAAAAAAAGTCTAGGATAGTCATTTTTAGTAGAACCCATTAGAGAGAAGACAGTATTAACAGGGTTAAATGAGAAGAGAGACCATTCCCCCTCCCTGTTAAAACCACACTTGGGACACTCATTTCCAAAGTATCTAGGCGGGAGCAGTTTGGCAGCGTGGGATGACCCCCTCCGACAATTCTCCTCCCGTCACCAACAGCCCACTAACAGCCCAGACCTGTTTTCTATCAGAGGCAAATTACTTTGTGTATTTTTCTTTTTTTTCTTAACTTTGGATCCTACATTTAGAAACACATGCGGCGCAAAGGATGGGAGGGTTAAAAAAAAAATTGCAATTGTAGGCTGCATATTGGATAACCCCTTTGCTGCCAAGAGCAGCTAAATAATATGGGACACATTACATTGCAATGCTCCCATCTGGACACAGTAGGGTTACTGTATCCGTGTTTCCAGGACTGTTATCCCAGGAGAGATCCCCGCCATATGATCTCACAATAAAAGTTTTCTTTTTACGATCCGTGTAACTGTTTCCCTTGCTATTTTCTCCTGTGAACGGCTGCTGTTGGGTTGGCAGGTCCTGTTTCTCCCTTTGCTTCCTCATCGTGAAGCTATTTATTGGACCCTTATGGGGTATGTGATAAAACAATACAGGGAGATCATTATTACGACCGTTCCTACTAATCTTGAAGATCATGTTCTTCTGGGGTAAGTCAATGGGACTGAAGGGGGTCTCTTGGTGGGTTGTCACATTTTTTTTTATTATTATATGTTTTGAAGGTAAAGGTGAATGGTGAGTTAAGGACTGAGCTGAAAAAAAAATGTTGTACCTACAACGTTATACGAAGATTTTGCTCTGGAATTTTATTTGGGTTTTACCCTATGGGTGGGATGGTTCCCTGAGAAATTCAACAACATGTGCCACATGGTTTTTAACGACTGGTCATCTACATGTTGACCAATATTTGAGATGTCCTCAGTAGTTGCGTAGGGTGATAAGGGTGTAATGGTTCTTTTTATTTGAAATCCATCTGCACCCCAAAATGTAAATGTTAATACTAGGACGCATGCTCCTGTATGATTATTTTTACAAATTTCTACATTGATGTTTTTTGGCATCCGACTGTGCCATATAGCATCCCGAGTATCCCACCATGCTTCCATGGAGCTGGTCAGATCTCATTCTTTTATAAAAAGGAATGAAATCAGCAAGCATCTCAGAAACACAGTGTTGGTCTGAAGTCCATTTTTGAATGGCAGAATTTCCTGAAAAATTGATATTGTCCTATAGTTCATAATGTACTGCTTATTGTGCCAATTTGTGATTGAGATGTCAATCAGATCCGATGGAGATGACCAGCAATGAATGGAAATCCCCTGTCAAGTACCGTGGGTGTGAGTTAGGGTGTGGTTTAGGATGTGGCTCTCGTACTCTGCCTTTTCCTTTTAGTCTTCTTGGGAACAGTTTTGGAAGGGAAGGCAAGCCAATACTTTGAGAATACTGCGCTGCTCCCTTAGGTCAGAGTTGAATGTGGTCCATTTCTTCTTTTAACAGCTGTGTGTGAACTGGCACTGTGCTGATACAACTGGGAACAATATAATGACGATGCACATTTAAAAATAGACCCTTGAAAGAACTGGCTTAGGTTCATGATAAAGTTCTTTTTGGCGTGGCAACTGTGAAGATTCTTGTTTTGAAAATACTATAGGACATCTGTGTTTTTTCTTGGTAGGTTCTCCATAGGTTGGCACACCTACAGATTGGCATAATAGGCTGGCAACCGATGACTTTCCAGTTATGATGCAGCATGCTGGAGCTTGTGGTTCTGAGGTCCATTAGTTGCTTAAGCCTAGCCTTGAGCAAGGGAGGTCTTGGCTGAGGGCTATGTGTGTGTGTGTGTATGAGGCGTAATCTGGAAAGACACTTCTGACAGCTCGCAGGGAATCTCACATCTGGAAATCACTCCCTGTCAGGTGACAGAAGCAGCTGGAGGAAGTTCGGAAAGGGAGGTGGGAGTCATATGAGGCTTGGGAGAAGATGTGAGATTTTAACAGTGCCCCAAAGGCTGGGAGGGAATTGATCATCCAATGATACAGTACACACCCTGTACACTGTTCGGCTATTGCACATGACTTCCATTAATTACTCTTTTTTTTCTTTTCTTTCCAACTTCTGGATTACGCTTTGGTTTACGAGTGGTTGTTTTATTTTTTTTCCCCTTCCCCTTTTTTCACTTTAATTTTAATCCCATAATAGTCAAAACATTAAGTCAATACAATTCTTATGAAACCATAGAGGCTGTAAGTCAGGTCATGTAGCTACAATGCAGAATATATTTTAGTTTTGGCCACGGAGCATTGCGGAGGTTGGAGTCAGAACTGAACTCTAGTACACCAAATGTGCCAACAAGGACAGCTTCTTCTTCTTTTTTTTTTTTTCCAAGGCCTAGGAGATCCAAGCTAAATGGTTTAGTGCATGAGTGATCCAATAATAAAGACGTGATTCCCCATGTACAGCTTTTATTTCTTCTGACCATCACGTAAACTTTGGATATTGCAATCGAGACATGGGTCAACCAAGAAGGTCACCTCCCCCTGATGTTCGCTTCCTTCTTTTTATGGTTGAGAATTACTCATCTCCGGCATAAAACTGAGATTAGTTGGGAGTGGGTTCTCAGAATCCCAAAGGAATTTATACGGTTCCAACTGCAAAAATACACGTTTCCTTGCCTAACAACAAATTTTCATAGGGTTGCTCTTTAGCCAATAGGTAAAACTGGTCTTGGCTGCCATCGAGGCAGCATAAGATACTGGTGTTTCTTGTTTTCGCTGGTATGGAAGTAACCTAGATTGATAAAACTTGACCATTTTTCACCATCTATTTGCGATAATAGGCAACAGTCTTGAAACATCCAACTTCACTGTACATTTTTTATTTGTTTTGTTTTGGAAGTCCCAATTTTTTTTACAGAGTTAACACTTTTTATATGATCACCAAAAATTCGGCAAAGTAGTTCTCTCAATCTAAAGTGTGGATGGATGTGGACAAGGCATCTATTCACATAGCTGGCCTTTTGTACAGGTCTCAATAGTTTTTTTTTTTTGATAATTGATATACTTTTGGCCTAGATGACTGCGACACAACTTTTGACTTGTGAGCTGTCGTATTCCAGTGGCATAAGCTTGTGATACAGTAATAGCCCAGAAATTGAGTGGACTACCGTTGTTTTTTTTTTTTTTTTTGCTGTTGTAAATTATCAAGTTTTTTTTTTGTCTTCATTGCTCTATGTCGTTGTCATGCTACGCAGCTGAGAAATTTGATTAAAAATCAATGTCTAGTTTTGGTCTTGCTGATTTATGCCAACCATTAAGTTCCATAGTGATGTGTGTGTATATAGTAATAATAATAAAAATAATAATAATAATAATTTTTATTATATAGCGCCAACATATTCCGCAGCGCTTTACAAATTATAGAGGGGTCTTGTACAGACAATAGACATTACAGCATAACAGAAATACAGTTCAAAACAGATACCAGGAGGAATGAGGGCCCTGAGTGAGTCTATAAACTGGTCTGTGACAGCTTTTGTCTTTTCTTTTTCAGCAAGCACTGGTTTGATGGCGAACTCTTCCCCCTCTTTCATGGGAGGTTTCCTGGGTGGTAGCCTGGGCTCTGCAGCAGCATCAACACACCCAGCAGGAGCATCCTCATCTCCATCAGAATCTACCTACAGGGGCCCCCATGGGGCTGCAGCCTCCCAGATCTGGTTTTCTCACTCCCATGAAGGTCAGTACCTCTATGTATGTTTCAAAATAGAATTGTATTGCAGTCGGATCGTGTTGGGACAAGTAATATGGCATGTTTTGAGTAAAGTAGGCTTCTTTTTTGCTCCTTTTTTAGAGTAATGATTTAGATCTTTTGCAGAATTATCATTTTAGATCTGTTTTGCTTTGTTTTTTTTCTTCTAATATTGCATAATTAAAAAGTATGCTGTTGCGGTTGTTTCTTTTCTTCTACCACCAGCTCTGATACATACATTCCCCCTACCCTAAGAAAAGAGTCTTTACAGCTTCCTCAAGTGTACTATCATCATCTTGTCTCTTCTCACCTCTCTTGTATGAAATTTCCACAACAAAACTTTTAGTCTTGCACTCCAAGGCCCTCATCTCCTCCTCATCAAAACCTGCTTAGCGGCATTGTCTCCAGACACCTGTGAGCAGGAACTTCATGTCATCAGCATACAGAGAGCTTAGACTAGATAACCCCTGACCCACTGAGCGTGTTAGGAATGACTGTGCCCTCTTCATTGTATTAATCTTTACTCTTTTTAATCCTTTCCTTCTGAAAACCAGCTGGACATTGTGCTATCCAAATTGGTTGGTGTGCGAATCTGTATTACAATGTGGTGTAAAATATATTGTTCTCTAGTAGAGGCCTATGGGACCTTGACATCTTGTTTGGATTAGGCTACTTTCACACTGGCGTTTTTTGCCAGACGTCGCAATGCGTCGTTTATGGCAAAAAACGCATCCTGCAAAGTTGTTTGCAGGATGCGTTTTTGCCCCATAGATTAACATTAGCGACGCATTGCGACGCTTTGCCACACGCCGCAACCATCGTGTGACGGTTGCGCCGTGTTGTGGCGGACCGCCGGGAGCAAAAAACGTTAAATGTAACGTTTTTTGCTCCTGACGGACCGCTTTTTCCGACCTCGCATTCGCGGTCGGAACTCCGCCCCCACCTCTCCGCACCTCACAATGGGGCAGCGGATGCGCCGGAGAAATGCATCCGCTGCACCCGTTGTGCAGTGCGTCAAACGCTAGCGTCGGAATCTCTGCCCGACGCATTGCGATGGGGAGATTCCGACGCTAGTGTGAAAGTAGCCTTAGCTAGTTGTTGGCCATAGTTTGTCCAATGACTACCTCTCCCGATTCCATCATTAAACAGAAACGCTCGGCCAAGCGCTACTATGTTCTCTACAGAAAGCCTCTGACAGACTTCCCTGGTGGCTCCTGGAGAACGAAAGGATCGGCTATTGGAAATCCAATGTGCCTTATCCTTCTCTCTATATGTCGAGGGAGAGTCAAGAAGCCCAAATACACATTAGACTAATCTTGGCAGGCCCATATAATCTTGGTTGACAGTAAGGTCTATGGAGGTAGGGAGGAATGAACGTGTCCATATACTTTAGAGCAAAGTTTGAAGGACATGCCACTTTTGGCAGGAACAAATAACTTCTGCATTTGGGCCCCTACTATTGGAGGAGAAGAATCGGACATGTTGAATTTCAACATGACTATCTTTTTATTCACATGGAATAAAAGCCATTCCCAGCAGCTTACGTCCCTTTTCCCATTCAAAATAAATGCATGATTGGTCAAATTGAATGTACATGTGTGTAGGGGAGCATGTAATGATGGTTTACATGCACCTTCATTTTTACAGTATAATCATAGTATTCACATCTCTTGACATATTAGAATGCACACCCACCCAAATATCTAAACATTCCTTCTAATTTTAAAGGTTATATGTTACGTGAATATATTTTAGTGTATAGATTAATCAGTTGAATACAAGCAAGTCCATACATGCATGACGGGGAGGGGATCACTCAACAGGTTTTTCGGCCTCAAAAGTATACAGAGATGTATTTATGGCCAATTTTGGCCCTTGGGCCAAAACTGCCATTTAAAGTTGTCGTACCATGTAACAGATCACCCATTAAGCAATGCCCTCACCCATAATAGGCTAAAGATTATTATTTAGAATTCAATAGTCGCCTAACAGGTGACTCCCCTGTTTAACAATGGGGAATAACATCAAGACCTGGTATGTTGCTAGCCCTTGGGCGCATAGATTAATTGCATCTATACCTTTCAACATTGTGGGACAAGCTTGGCTTGATTCATGATTTAAGTGAATGAAGCGCCCCATTAGGGACTGTCCTATGAGATGGAATTTTTTTCTTCTCTTTTGTCATCAAGATGTTGAGCGTCCGTTTTGCTTGTGGGAGAAAGAAAATGAAGACAAACTGTTTTAGCTGCAAGGTTCTTAGGGTGGAGCAGCCTGTATTTTAAGCTGCTTCAAATATGTCAAGGTATGTTACTGTGTTGATGCAGCGTTTTATTGCTATGTTGACCCATTGGTTGTTTAGGACAACTGGATCAACAACTATTACATCCCTTTACATGATGGCATGATTGCTACTAATGAAAGGGCTTTTGATCCATAATTTCTTTAAAAAAATGACCAGTTGGTTCCTCATTGGACGTTAAAATGTCTCCTTATAGAGTATCGCTGGATAAGTTTGATGGACTGCTGATGTTTAATCTCTAGGGGTGACCATACATATTAAATTTGCCCTTTATGCTGGTACCAAAAATTGTACTCTTATGTAGAGTCACCCTACCTGGTGTACTTGGACTGTCTCCAGCAGTCTCCTTCTCTCAGTTTGGCTCTATGTTCCTTCTGCATTCAAGATAGCCACCAAAGTGACATGGCGAACACAAAGACAAGTCTAAACCATCTCTTCCCTAACTTTCCGATGCTGTAGGAATGGGAAGATATGGTTTAGATTTATCAATGTGCGACCTTGGAAGCAGAAGGAATGGAAGGTCAAACTGAGTGGAGGAAACCACTTCTGCAAGCCACTATACCACTAATGTATTGTTACTTTTCCATTTCAGTGTAAAGGGTTTCTTAAAATTATTTCTCCTGTGTAACCAATAAACATGTATACTTGCTTTCTTCTGTGGGAGCAAAGGATCCAGCATGTTGAAGTCCCACATGCGCTATCCTTTTTTCCTCTCGCAAATCTGTAAAGAGCAGGGTAGCTCCAAATCTTATTCTAATAGAATGGGGAAAATACCGTAAGTATTTCATAAACTTGCCGATTTTGCAAGTTTTGCCACCTACAAAGAATGGAGAGGTCTGTAATTGTTATCGAAGCTACACTTCAACTGTGAGAGACAGAATCTTAAAAAAAAAATTCATAGAATCACATTGTATGATTTTTACATAATTAATTTACAATTACAGACCTCTCCATTTTTTGTAGGTGTCAAAAGCTGAAAAATCGGCAAGTTTATCAAATACTTATTATCCCCACTGTAGTTAGGGTCACAGTGATGTGTGTTGGCTGTATTAACCAAATCTGGCCCATCAACCTTTTATAAGAAGGTCTACACTACCATAAACCATGGTGCACAACCACTTTTATCCATGTGTTGCTCCACTGTTTGGCACATAGGGGCAAATCAAATTTTGTCAAGAGTTTGTTTATCATCGCATGTGGAATAAGACAATCATGTTGTATCTAACTAGTTTAGTCGCTTCCATTTGTCCTTCAGGAGACCCTCAGCTGGCGTGGGAAAAATGTATAGAAATTGTCTTTCAATCAAGAAGAAGAAAGCTGGTTTTCTTGTGCCACCTATTGGAGATGGCTACTCTTCAAGTCCATGTCCATCCTTTTAACTTTTAACAAGCCTTTCTTGCCAATGAACATATTTGGGCACAAGAAACTTTTCAGATTTGCTAACCTTATAGTCCAATCTGCATGATGTTAAAATACCAGGTGGAATTTCCACGTTTCGTTTTTTTTTTTTTGGGGGGGGGAGGGGGGTGTCTGTTTTGATTTCGGCTGGCATTGTGTAGCTGCTACTTGTGTTTTGACCCCTGTCTCTTTGTGTTTGTTTCTTGTATCAGCCGTCTACTCATTCTCTTTGTATGTTTCCTTGCACTGGTTGTTCGATCTTCCTCTCTTTTGAATATGAAGCCTGACGAAGGGAGGGGAAGTTTGGATGGGGAGGGGGTGGGGGGTGTAGTTCTGATGTGGAACAAGCCAGCTGGCATCTTTTCAGACTAGCAGCCGGGCATGATGCCAGGGCCCATAGCCAATACCACCTCCCGCTCTCACTTTCTTTAACTCTGCGTGTTTCTGTCTCTCTGTGACTGAACTAATTTGGGAGGAATCAGGGTGTGGTGAGAAGATGGCCTTGCCCTTAACCATTTGATGGCAATTTCTCACCATGTGATATCTGACCAGGTCAGACATTGATGATAATGTTTAGTTGCGAAAGGGTTGATACTATATAGCATGAGGGAGGGAAGTTATGTGTTTCCAGTTTCCAAACTCAAGGACTCGGAGTGTTTGAAGACGCGGCATCACTCATTTTTCACTTTGATCAAATGATTTTCTTAAGGCTTCAAGATGAAATCTACAGCAGACTTGGGCAGTCTGCGGCTACCAAGCCGCTGTGGAACTACAAGATTCAGCACGCTATTCCAAAGCAATTATGAACTGTTTGTCTGGTCTTAATTTAGTCTGTAGACCACAAGTGCTGGATGAAATTCTGTTGAAAGCAAACATTAAAGAACTTAAAATACATAAGGGGCAGAGAATCAATCTCTGTGTGACGGAAAACTGGCGCATATACTGTATGCAATTTGAGGATAAATGTGGCACAGTCTTTGAAGTCTAGAATCTACCCCCAAAAATCAACCAACTCAACACTAGGACAATCCTTTTTTTTCATTTTTACCTATACATGTGGCCATATTTGCCCTCCAAAAAGGTCATAAACCAGGGGTGGAATACATTTTACAGAAAAATAAAGGGCCTATTACACCAATACAGAAATAACGTACAATTGGTGGAGAAAGGTTGAACTTGATGGACCTAGGTCTTTTTTCAACCTATGTAACTATGTAACATTCTTTATTTTTTGGCTATAAAAAATTTTTAAAAATAAAAAGTTTCATGCCTGGAGCTAATTTCTAGGAATACTAGAATCTCTGCCTCTGACATAGATATGCAACAGGTGAGGCCAAGGCTTAAAAATATGGAGTCAGGACTGCTTACCGCTTTTAGACCCTTTGTTTTTTTTTTCCAGAATTTTGGAATTTCTGCAGTTATTGGTTGATTTGGACAGTTTTTGGATGGTCTCGGGCAGATAAGTCATATTGGGTTAATTTGCGTGGCTCTTGGAGGTCTGATAGAAAATGGGACTAAAATGGGGACTCAAGTCTAGAATCCCCTCCTTTTTGCACACAGTATGTTTCATAGAATTTCTACCCTTCATGAACGTAGGTATATTCACAACCTGAAATGTATACATTGGGGAAAAAGGAGGTTCAATTGCATAGGTATGTAAAAAATTGAATTTTTTAATAGGTCAAATATTAAAAAAATTAAAAATTCAAGCAAAGAGAACTGACATAATGCGCTGACATTATAACCAAGTAAATAAATGTTGTATAAATACTAGCAACAATCACAAAATTGAAATCTGTGTCATCTATTATATGAGAAGAGCCCAATACACTGTAGTAAAACTATGTTATCCAAAGCATGGTCAGTATATTCAGATGTAACAAATAAAGTGCACAATTTCGTAATTGGTTTGTATAGTGTAAGCGCATAAATTACAAAATGGAAACCTGACCCACAAGGAAAACATTTTTATGGGCTGGATAAGGCAGTCTAAATGAATTCTACAGTATAGTAGTTCATGTTCTATAACATCACCATTCAATAAGTGAGAAGGGGGCATGAAGAGTCAATAAGCTCATGGAGCATAGGAGACACATAAAGATAGTACTTACAAAGTGACTGGTGCCTTGCTGGTATATGCAGCGCACTACCATCCCGATGCCGCCGTTTCGTCTATGCTTTTTTTTTGCAATTGAACCTCCATTTCCCCCAACTTAAACATTTATTACATCTATTAATGTAGGTTTGTATTGCCAGTATTTCTCATAGACCGTGTTAGAAAAAACGTAATGAATGTAAAGTATCGATATATATTGTCCGATAAACACTTTTGCCCAGACTGTTTATCCCAAAAAGTTTACCCAATGTTCCAAAAGTTTAGTGCCAAGTTTGGTTTTAGGTCCTTCTCGAGTTAGTGGCCAAAAAGAAAAGGAGAACTCTCCTTGGCACCTGCGCAGTGTACACTGGTGGCACTGGAGTTCTGTGCCCATGTCGGTCCAGTGCATCTTAACCTGCCAAGTAATTGAGAACATAACATTTTTATTTGGTAAGGTTGAATGATTTGTTTTTGGGCTTTATATCCTGAAGCAGTTCCCTACTCCCACATCTTTCACACACCCTTCCCCAGCTCACAGAGCAACACAACAGCGTTAACATCTGCTGCTTATCCCATCTCAGCAAGAGCTTCCTGCACCCGGCCTTCCTTGCCACCAAGGGCTGCACAAGATTGGCAGAAAAATAGCTTTTTTTTTCTTTTTAACCCCGTCTAGTTCTTGTGCCAGCTGTATAATTAAAGGGCAGCGTAAAAGAACCTCTTTCGCAATGTCCTATGCACGTACCAGATTAGTGTTGCATCATGAAGAGTGTGGCTACCAGTTTCCTGTTTGTCGTCAGCACTCATTTTGGTACAACACTCATTTAATTTTTACATTTTTTAGATGTCTTTAGACTGAATTTATTTTTTTGATTTTCAGGACTTGTCCTCAGGGGTCTTACCTAATCGGCAGAGTTTACATAGTGAAATTACGACATGGCTTTATTGGCATTTGCTGCTCTTCCATCATCCTCATATTTGGCTTCAATGATGTTGATAATGAGTCTCAAATATAGGAAAATGCACCATATGTGCCCTAAAAGGTCTAGATGGAATCTTTCCTATTGATACTTGAGGCAAAATGGTTCTCCTTGAGGAAATCTATCTGTTTTAGTGAGTCTTAAGCTCCCCACATACACTTTTCGATAGCTGTCAACCAAACGATGTTTCGCCAGTAGCTATCATGGCTGTCACTCCCATACTTGGCTGAGCACTCTTGTGTTCTCTGGTGGCTTACCTCTGAAAAGAATTGACAAAAGGGATTGACAGGCCAAAATCAGACATGGGGATCTTTATCTCCCTTGGTCATCATCTGACTGGGCCCCCATACACACTAGACTATTGTACTCTTCATTTTTATATAGCGCTAACATATTCCGCAGCGCTTTACAGTTTGCACACATTCTACATTCCCTATCAGTATTTCTTTAGAATGTGGGAAGAAACCTGAGTACCCGGAGGAAACCCACGCAAACACAGGGAGAACATACAAACTCCTTGCAGATGTTGTCCTTGGTGGGATCTGAACCCAGGACTCCAGCGCTGCAAGGCTGCAATGCTAACCACTGAGCCACCGTGCTGCCCTAGACTATTGGCCAAACCATAGATATCTCTGAGTTTGGCCAACGTTGGTCTTTATAGCAAGTGTTACCTGGGAAAAAATATGCACATTAGCTCTGCTCTAAATAAAGAAAACCCTCTAGTGCCACCTATAGGTGTCTGACCTATTTAAAGTGACTTTAACCGGAAACAACCATCTGTAAACAGCTGTTTCAGAGTCCTTGCTCCTCATCAGCGCTGATTAGTTGGGTGTGATGCCTATGATGCCTCTGCAGAAGTACTGGTTCTGCTTGAAGAGATCCAGCTATCCAAATAACGTTCATAGGTTGCATGTCACCTTTTGGTTCTCAAGGGGTACTCGTTCTTTTCGTGAAGATTCAACTATTGCAGGGAATACCTTGCAGGTACCATTTCATAGGAAAAATTATCTGCTTAACCTCCTATGAGTGAAGATAGTACACCCTATGTGTGTGAGTATTACCTCTGCTACGGTAAAGGAATGAGTTGAGCTTGTGTGAGACATCAACCTCAAATGTTACTTATTTAGACTGAACTGTGTGCTAGAGGGGCATAGTAATGAATGAATCTACATTATTATTTTCAGCACTCCAGCAAAACATGGGTTACCAGATGCAACAGATGCAAGTAGGATTGGGTGTGTCTACGCCAATGGGGAGAGAAGAGCGGGCAGATGTTAATGAGCCCATGAACAGATGTTATTGACATACAGCCTGTTCTCTTGATAACTAATCCATGGTTTGGTCATCTGTGACCGGGTTGGGTCTTGGTCCTATCTTACAGCCTGTTTTCTCCAATAACTAATCTATGGTTCGGTCATCTGTGACCGGGTTTGGTTTTGGTCCTATTTTACAGCCTGTTTTCTCCAATAACTAATCTATGGTTTGGTCATCTGTGACAGGGTTGGGCACTTCTTCATTCAAAAACAAATTATATATACCGTATATATTTTTAAAAAATACTTTTATCTGTTTTTCATTGTAGGTTCACTGTACAAATTTTTAGACTCTTTTAAACTATTCATTTATAATTTACATACCTAAATAAAAAAAATCTATAATATTTTGTAAGTTTAATGAAAACAAAATTTCATTCCATGCTAGTGACCCAAACCATGGCATGCACTTTTTGGCAGCTAAGGTGTCCAAGAGACATAGTGAGTCTGTGCCAACTCTCTCATACGACTTCCCAGTCACCTGGTATGTATATTTATAAACCAAGAATGCTTTAGCGGCACTCCACACCCCCTCTCCCTCCTCCTACTCCTCTTGGGATCTCCTGTAGGGTTGGGTGTCAAGGAAATACCTGGCGTTACCTTTAATGTAGCTGCCAAAACAGCCGGCAGTTTTTCAAGGGCTTGCTTTGTATTCTTCAGCCATAACTGTGCTGCCTAAGTTGTAGAACATCTCTTGCTTGAGTCTTACGATTAACAGTCTCTCTGCTGGATAAAAAAAAAAAAAGAAATAATAAAAAGTAAAATAAGAATTGAAATTCCTTCCATCAGTGAGGGTTACGCACAGTTGGGATAGATGTGGGTAAACTGCTCCTTACCAGCTGTTACTCTGCAACTGTCAGGGTGGGTGGAGTGTTGTCCAACAGTTAAGCAACCGCAGGTTCGGGCGGTGGGGGGGGGGGGGGGACGCACACGTGCAAATCAACCTAAAGCAAGTATTCTGTTAGAATGAAGGCAAACCAGCTGAAATAAATTTGTAATTTTTTAAAATTAAATTTTAGGGAAAATTTGAATAAAGGAAAGTGTGTTTTGCTTTATTTTTTTACTTTATTTTTTTAAAGAATTTCCATCTCAAAAGTTTATATTTGTTTTAGGCCGGAGTCACACTACAGCAAGATACGTCCGAGTCTCGCAAGTTAAAGCCCAGCTCTGGCACCAGCACTCCGGAGCAGAGCGTGCAGCTCCATGTATTGCTGTGCGGCCGCACGCTCCGCTCAGGAGTGCCGGTGCCAGAGCTGGGTTTTAACTTGCGAGACTCAGACGTATCTCACTGTGTGTGATCCCGGCCTTAGATTACTTTTTTTTTTTTCTTAAATGTCATAATAATGACAAAATAAATATATGTAAAAAATTGACAATTTCTGTTACTTCATAGATTCTCTAAAAACAAAATAAAAAATGTTAATTAAGCATTAAAAAAAAAAATTGAAGTGGAATTGTACTAACAAAACACTTGATATTACTCTCATTCTTCGACTCGTGCCAGGTAATTGTCCACCCCACTCCATAAGGTACTTATGGTACTGGTAGATACTTCAGGTTGCATAAAGAGAAAAATCCACCTTTTTGTGCTTCCTAAACCTCATATTCACTCATCACCACATTGTTAAAGTCCTCCTCCTTCTATCTTTCATGTCTCTCCGTTTCCCCTCCTCCCCCTCCTGTCTTCAGGCATTGGCAATAAAAAAAAAAAAGTAATTAAACTTGCAAATGGAATTCCTACAATATTCCGAGGTCAACCCCTTCCTCCCTGGATTGGCATGGAGATGACACGCGTTTCAAGGCTCTGGAAACAGACTTCTAAACATTGTCACACAGACCTTGCTGGAAATGAAAACAAAGTGTCGTGCATTAATATAGACGGTATGGGAAATCTGCTGCTGGTTCTGCACCCTCTATGGGAGACACTGGATCTCCTTCATACTGTAGATCTCATCTTTGTGGGGTTTTATTACATTTCATTGTTTTTTTGTTTTTTATTTTGTTTTAATTATTTTATTTTTTTCAAAAAAGAAAATCCTAGCGTTACACTTTTTTTTTTCTACTGGATCTCCTACAGAAATCTCAACTTTGTGGGTTTTTTTTACATTTAATTGTTTTGTTGTTTTTTTTTATTTTGTTTTAATTATTATTTTTTTTTTTTTCAAAAAAGAAAAACCTAGCATTACACTTTTTTTTTTCCTTAAGTAAAAAAAAATATATAAAAAATACCAATATGCATGTGGGCGTTTTCATCTCATTGTATAAGTAACTTTCCCTACTCTACCAATCCAAGTAGCCACAAAAGTCAACATGACTGACCTAAATAATGTGTAGAGGGGGCGGGTGCCACGGATATTTTTGTAGATGGGGCATGTGTTTGCTGCACAGCTATAAGCCTTGATGGTGCAGGAGCAATGCCACAATTTGGGCTACAGGTGGCAGAATACCACTGTGAACATGTGCTCTTATGTTGCAGCCATTTTTGACATCCTTAATTTTTGGCACATTCTTATTTATTTTTAATATAAAATGTAATTTACTGTCACCATCAGCTGTAGCTCATCTTTTCTGGCGTTCTCCATCCTCCCTAGCCCGTTTATCTCATAACTGGTGCAACACACAAAGACTTGTTGTCTGTATGCGTCCTTGAATGAAGCCATTTCAGGCCTTGGCGTAGGCTCCAGGCTTCAAAGCAGGCTGCACATTTTGTACCCGGGCATCTCTGCCCCTTCGCCCTGGGAATTCCTTAAGCACAGCTGCACGGAACTTCATTCTGTGGGGCTCAGAATTGCCAGCTCTGTTCCTAGGTCTGGGGGCTGAAATGCATTTTTTTTTTCCAAGGGGGCAGCTGTTATGATTCACAGCACTCAAAGTACTCTTTTCAATAGTCAATAGGCTTCCTAAGCTCAAAGAAGCCTTATCTCCTGCTGAGGGAGCTGTCTGCTTAACGGCGTTACCCACTGGACATGTCTTTCCAGATGTAAGTTCATATGGCCTTGCTATATCTCATAAGTCTTTCCATGTGTCAGGAAGACGAAGCATGATCGGAATTCATCAAGTGGTACCATTAAAGATCTCGGTTCACACCAACTGTAAATTTATAGGGTCTATTGATCCCAGGGAATGGATTTGTTGGACAGATCAAGCAAACTTCTGCTAAGATCTGCACAGATTAAAGATAGAATGAGCATCTGCTATAGCATTTATCATCCTCCATTTTATATATATATAGGGCGAACATGGTCCACATTGTCTTGCAACTTGTTTCTGAATATAGGCCTAAGATCTAGAGGAATGGTCTACTTTTGACATTTAGTTTTTTTCCTTCCCAAATGGTAGACTGCTCCATGTGGGTGTTTGGTTAGGCTTCACCCATAGCTCACGTTGGGTATCATCCATAAATTTATTTCATTTTTATAACACCTTTAATTCCACAGCACTTTACAGACATCACCATTATCATCACTGGCCCCATAGGGTAGGGGTGGGGAACCTCTGGCCCCAGGGCCATTTACGGCCCTCGACAATGTTTTATCAGGCCCCTGAGCAGATTCTCAGGGACCGCATTCTTGGGCAGGGAGGTGTATTTTAATTACAACCAGCTCATTAATTTCTTCTTGCTCTGTTAGCACACACATGCAGTGCTCACTACTGAACACTGAAGGGCATGCAATGAAAGATTACGTCCTGAAACCACTGCCAGAGTCAGGATGTATCTTGTGGGCGGAGTTTGTACGGCCCTCGAAGGATGGTATAAATATCCAAATGGCCCTTGGCAGAAAAAAGATTCCCCACCCCTGCCATAGGGAATCTGATTGTGAGTAACTGGAGGAAACCCATGCAAACACTGGGAGAAGATACACATTCTTGCAGATGTCGTCCTTGGTGGGATTTGAACCCGGACCCCAGCACTGCAAGGCTGCATTGTTAACCACTGAGCCAGCATGTAGGATGCTTTTTTTCTTTGGGTCTTTGTGGTGGGGAGTCCCAACTCTTTACAAGATCGTCTTATGAGACTTGAACCTGTCTAGAGCTTACCCTTCAAATCTACAAAAAGGGAAAGACAGGTTAAGCCTAAAGTCTCCCCTCCTCCCACATCCCCACCTTCACTCCCCCCACATACATAAACTAAAAGGCAGCACAAATTGCTTATTTTGACCATATGGAAAGATTGTTGTCTATTTTTGTGAAACAAATGATTTTTACCATCCGATTCTGGACCAACAAATTATGTTACCAGATTTCATCAACAGCCGAAAAAAATAACATGGCTGACGTGATCTGAGATTTTTTTTTATATAACGTTAATGAACAGCAGTCTGTCTGACTGACCTATGTGTACGGTGGACTTAAAGGAAAATGAGTCGCCCACCAGAGCCTAGGGGTACTCGTTACCATTTCCGGTTGTTGTTAAAGGGGAGGTCACAGTGAAGGCGACCCGGTCTGTGGCCCTGGGCACCCAAGTAAAAGGGTAACAGTCTTTAAAGGGGATGTGAAAATAATAAAAGTTTGTGATGCCACCACTGATTCTCGGTCAGAGGTGACTGACGCTGCTTAAAGGGGTCCACTGAGGGCAACAGTTCTGCAGCAAAGATGGTGCCGCTTCCCACCGGCAGGGCTCACGGTGTATTTGGCTAGAGTGGTGTGGTGCCAGAATAAACGAAGGACACGGGGTTGCAATGTCTTTACCTGGTTTACTGTTGGCAGTCAGTTTCAGTCCAGGGTACTGGCAACAGGTGACGGTGGAGTCCAGGCAGCCTGGAAACGGATTGAACCCCTGTGGTCAGGTCAGATTCGGAGCCTTCTACTATGCACTGAATATTAGTCCCTTGCTGCCCGCGGCTTTCTGGCAAGGTACTCTTTCTCTCCTGTCCTGGGACAGTACCTGCACGGTAGGCAACTCGAGCCATTTCCTTGGGGTCTCTATTCACAGTGACTCCGGGCTCTGGTTGCTGCTGTACCTCAGGTGTAATGTGGGCAAGTCCCTTTCAGTTTCCTGCCCTCCGGTTCTGCCGTGGGACTTGTAGTTCCACAAAGCCTTGCGCTCCTGATGCCCAGTTTCTGTGCTCTAGCTTAGAGGGAACCCACTCGCAGCTCTCCTCTAGCTCCTGACTTCTCCTGTGCTCCTTCTCTGTTCCTTGTCTGCACCAGACTAACTCCTCCTCCAGACCAGAATGTATATAGGCAAGTTCCCCTAAAACCAGGTGCAGAACTCCCCCTTCTCGCCTGGAGTCAGAATGTGTTGGATGTACAGCTTACCTGCCAAAGGGATTCTCCTTGTTTCCAGGCATGGCATCCCCCTCCCAGAGAGGAAGGCAATACCACGGTGTTACCTGAACTCCTGGGGTGCCACAAAAATACTTCAAAATCTACCAGGGATGAAGCACAAGGGAGTTAAGAAACCATAAACCTTAAATGGTGAAAAATGTGTTCTAGAATTTGGCTTTTTGCAAAAATATATGTATGCTCAGCTCACCTCTTATACTGCTCCGGATAAAAAAAAAAGCATCCTGGTTGGAGTTTGATAAGCGCAAGGATCATTCCCAGGAAAACAAAGGGTAGGTAGTCCAGCACTCAAATTCCAGAATAGTATCTTAAAAAATGTAACTTTATTCAGTGCATAATAGGGTAAAAACGGGACATCCTGGCAAACCCCAAAAAACAAAACTAACATTGGTCTATGATTTTAGAACCGGTGCGTTTGAACATTTCTTGGTCATGGCATTGAACTGTTCAGACATACCAGTTCAAAATACAAAGGCCAATGCTAGGATTTTGTTTTGCCAGGATGTCCTGTTTTTAATCGTGTGAATGTTTTTACCCTGGTTTGGATTGAATAAAATAATATTTTTTACTATACCATTGCTGTAGTTTGAGTGTCATATTACCTACCCATTCTTTACCTGGGAATGATCTTTGATTTGGTTTTTAACTAGAGCCTGCTTCTTTCTTTGCTATATTTGACATAAACTTGCCTAGACATCTCCATACCGACAAAACCAACGCATGCAGGATCATCTAGAATGTGCCTCCAAGTCATATGAGAGTTGTCCAATGATATGTTTTTGGTTTTGCATTGTTTAGCTGGAGACTGTCATGTGGTTAATACATTGGATAGTATTTTTATGACTTGTCTACACAAAAAGGTCTCCCAACTCTTTTGGCCACTTCCTTTTTGCAAAGGACTAATCCTTCCTGTCTACAAGCAAAAAAGCAGTCATAAATGTGTTTTCCCCTCACTCAGGCAAGGTTGTGTGCTATGCTGGTCAAAAACGCTGTCTCCAGTTATGGAAAGGGTAGCGCAATCCATTTCTCTTTCTCGAAGGGTGTACGGTATGGAGGAAACCAAAAATAAATATTTATTCCGAATTGTAGTTCTCAGGGAATTCTGGTTCTGCTTTTGGAGACCATCAGCTGAAATAGGCTAAATAAACAATGTTCCCTGGGGATGTGAAGCAATATCCAAATTAGCTCCTCAGGATGCTAATCTATTTTCGGTAGCTATTCGGTAATTAATGTCATACCTTTTAATGAAATTTGCACAATAACTAAAGATGTTGGTCAAACCAGGGTCTTCTCCAAAAGATGCCAATCTTTGCTTTGCTCTGTTCTTATGATGGTCAAAAAAACAAAAACACCCATTACATTAATGAAAGGCAAGAACCTTAAAACTCCTTTCTACACTTGGGTCGATCACCGATTTTATATGGTAGCTACAAGAATTGGAGTGACGTAGAACCCAGTCCATTAGTCAGGTCATAAATCTGCAGCTTATAGCCCTGAAAACTGCCTCTTACCTGAGAGTATTCTCGACTTTTTTGATTAGCCAGCACACATGTGTAATCAGGTTTGCGGGATGCAGTGACAGACAGGAGGCAGAGCAAGGGTTAACAATTTTACTTTAACAGGGTGATACTCCACGCAAGGAGGCAAACAGTTAAACAGGGAAATAAACATTTAAAAGACAGAATGAATGGTTGAATGGGAAAATGATATGCAGGGTTCAAAAACAGTAGATTCAGTAACTGCAGTTCCTTTATACACTTATCGTGTCAGAAGTTTCACCGACTGTAGATGCTGCTTGAAAGTCCGTATCGCCGACAACAGGTGGTACGGCGCTTGTCCAAGAAGGTCCTGCTGGTAACGGTGGTCTGTCTTCTAGCAGCAGTGGTCGGTGTCCGGTACCTTCCACTGAGCCCCTAGTCCATAAGTGGCTGCGGCCAATGCAGGCAAGGACGCAATACTGTCAGGGTTCTGATTGTATGGTGTGGCAAAGTACGGCAATGTGGGCAGCAACAAACAGTCCTGCACACTGCCCTGGCTCTTAAGCTTACGAGAGGCACTCAGCTGAACAGGACTTCCGGCTCATTCCCTGTCACTGCGGCAGGCTCTGGCAGCATCCTGGCAAATGGCCAGCCCCGTTTTGTCTCGGTCCGGCTGCGCACCTCATGGAGCACGCTGCGCATGCACCTTGCCCCTCTCACGGCTGGCAGGAAAGGTCAAGCATGGCCTGTGCTATATTGATGCTCAAGGGCTGGACCACTCACGTCCCCCTGTTGCGCGCTGTCTCTTCCCGCCAAGTCTCTCTCTAAACCACCGGGTCTGTCTGCTGCAGTCCATCGCAGCATCGTCGCATTGCCCTGCTGCTCTTTCCCTGACGGCAGGGGCCTTTCTGCCGTTTCACGCGCTTTCTCCCTCAGCTTCCGGCCGGATTCCCACTCTAAACACGCCCCCTCTTCCTAGGTCATAGGGCCTGTCCGATCCCCTATTCCTTTCCCCATGAAACAGGGGATGCAACCTCAACAGTTCCGCAGTTCTGGACCCGGCTCAATACAGGGACTTGCAGTCTTGTTTTCCTCCTTACACATGTGCAACACGACGCAGTAAAGAGATCATACAAGGCTGGCTAGTCAAAAAAACAGATGTCGACAGATAGGTAGTTCTCAGTGTTTCGGTCCATGGGTCACAGATTAGTGACATAGCAGATGAATCAGATCCTGCAAGTCTATTTCACCAACACTAGTAGTTACCTTCAATAGGTGATGCCCGAGACAGTTTTCTTCCTTCTGGAAACGAACATCTGCATTTTGGGATTTGGACCCAATATGGCTTTTTTTTTAGTACTCTTTCTTTTCTGTATCTATTCCCAACATCTTTTTGCTTGCTTTTGCTTAACCTGCCTTGTGGCCCACTTTGTATCCACTCATCCTCCATCTGAAGACTGGCTTCCTTACTTGCGGGCGAGGTTGTCTACCGTGATGCATTAATGCAAACTGATGTAATATGACATTTGCAGTAATGAACATTCTGCGATACTGACACACAACTCTGATTCCTACCCCCAAGATACATGTCCTATTCTTTGTTAGAACAGGTTAGAAAGATGTTACTGGGGGAGGAGAACAGATGTTCACCTATAATATTCTTCACTAACTCCATATGAAAGTACTGGGAGGCGGGTGGATGAGTCTAAGGGTCAGTGGAAGGTTACACGTGGGAACGGGCATCTGTGGTAGAGGAATTTACTGACTGCTGTTTACTTAAATGAAAGCTAGTAAAAGTCTTTTAACAAGAGGCAATTAAAAGAGACAGCTGCAAGAATGTCGAGAGCTTGGAAGTCTTCTTTCCCAGTCCTCCTCCATAGACTGAAATCTTTCCACTGCAGGTCAAGGAAATTTGACTGTTTCATTGCAGCAAGGTACAGGCTGCTGTGGACCAGAGAAATTTTTGCTCAGAACATTCTGGCTCATTCTTAAAAGCAGTTGTCCAATTTTGGATATTTATTGGAGTTGGCAGGATGTGTCTTAAATGTCTGATATATGCGATCCCACCACTATGATCCACATGTATCTCGAGAACAGGCCCCATCTCACACCTTCGGGAACAGAGAGTTGGCTGCGCACGAGCAGCTTTCCCAGTTAAGTTGTATTAATTCTGAAATTGTAGAGGAGAGGATCCTCATTTCAACAATGCACTGTATTATGATTGTTGGCCGAGATGATGGCATCATAGACTGGAAGAAAGGATCCATTTTGGTATTGGTCTCGCCATAGAAAACTATTACCACGGTCACATACTTTGTGTCATGTAGACCACCATCATATGACTTCTCCCAGCACTGCTAGAGATTGACAGGTCTCTTCCTTAGTGAGAGATGTGTCAATCATCACTAGCTAGCAGTGTTGGAAAAGCCTTCTGGGGACGGCGGTGGACTAGTCTGGTCTTCTGCTATGGTCCCTGCCAGATCTTCAAACTATATTTTCTCAAACGTCGGAGTGTTCAAAGAAAAATATATCTGACGTCAATCGTGTAATCAAGCTCTGAATCTTGCTGCCCAAAACGTAACTCCACTGACAGATCCCCTTTAAGGACACCAGTCGTCCGCTTCAAAAGTTCCCTAGATTAAAACCCAATAGAAAAAAATATATGTATTGGCTGTATTTTTAGGCTTGAAAAAGGCCAGGTTTGGGCGAAATGTTGCCTTGCTCTCTGTGTTGTGATTTTTTTTAATTTTTTTTTTTATTAAGGATCAAATTATTTTTAAGGGTTATCCTCTAATGCGTCAGCGTTCTGGATATTCTTTTGTTCTGGGATTAGTGGGAGACCCTACCAAACAAGCACAGAATCCTATCACTGGTGCATGGGATTTGGACATTGGACTAAAACTGAGCTGCTATACCACGCACAACCTGCTGACAGGTGTGGCACTGTTTTGGGGATGAAAGCAGTCATTGTTTTATAATCCTTTGCAATGCCTTTAAATGAGAAGCTGGATATTGTGTATTTGTGTGTTTCAGAGACTTTAAAGTTTAAAGATCTCAGGACTTTGGGCTAAAAGCAGTCCGTCTCTTCAAATTGGCCCTTCAATCCAATTTTTCTAGCTCGCTCTTGGACTGATGTTATGAAAAAGGAAATTACTGTATCAGTATGTTTATGGCACATGGGTAGAAACTGGAGAATCCTACGGAAACCCATACAGGTTACAAGAGACCATCCGAGCTCTGAGGACATGGACCTCCATATAGTCAACTCCATTTCCTATTTGGTGACCACTGAGCTACCTTAATCTCAAAACCATTGTTAGACTTTTTCATTTTGGGGTTCTATTGGCTCCTGCTTTCTGTAGTGTGGCTCAGATTTGCGGTATAAATCATGTCTGACAAGAGATAAAGTTGGCTTATTGTGTTGGTAATAAAGCCCAGAACATGTTCTTGCTGTTTGCTGCAATTACTTGGTGAGTGAGGCTCACTGTGTATAATAATAATAAGTGATCGAGAGAGTATTAAAGAATAGTGTCCCAGTAGGTGGCTGGATATGTAAAATTTTTGCTGATTGAGCCCATCTTGAGCTAAATCGTATACCTGAATTATCAGGTTAACCCCTAATGGAAACCACTCTTGAGCAGTCTTTCAGATGAAGAAATGCTTGGAGGGCTTTTCCATCTTTATAGATCTGCAGTTGAACATTTCAGGGGTTTGCTCCATACATACATGGAGCTTTGGACAAATTGTAGGAAAAAAAATATTTTTATAGTCTTGGATTTTGAGACCAGTGGAGACCACGTCCAAGCTTGGCCTGCTCATTGGAGACAAAGACCTACCTAGACTAGAGGAACTGAATTCACCTTCATCCCTGTTCTGGAAGGGAAGTGACCACTACTCTGGAGAATTTTTTTTCCAGAGTTGTCAATTTTATTCCTGAGTAGAGTAGGTGGAGAGGAATCATCCTCCATCATTTATTGCATCAGTTGTTGTGTAAGGCAGGGCCATATATCACTGGTTTCCTGCATGAGATAACCCTTCGAGCAGACAGTTCAAGTCTCGAGGGCACAGCAGGATAAGACAGGAAGAATGGCCGCCACACGCTATGAGATTATGATATGCTATCTTGTTTGGGCAAAGGTCTAAACAAGAAATGTGCCGACTATCATGGCGTAGTTGGTAACCAGAAGTAATTATTCACTGTAAACATTTTTACATAATTTTTTTTGCAGAAAATGTACTACTCCCAACCATGGGCCGTGCTTGGTATTGCCATTCAGCCCAATCTACTTCAATGCTAAATATTTAAGCAATATCCGACGGATTAGAGAAGTGCCATCACAGAAAAGTACTAACGAGCTGTTGATGTAAAAATTGTACAACGAAAATGTTTGTAGTGGTCAATGCCAGGCAGTAGCTGGCCAAGCCTTTTCCATTTTATGTTAAAATCATTTTCACCATGATGGGCACTAGTTTCCCATGGATTCAACCACATAAAATGATCTCACCTATGTCTTAAGTAATGGGTTGTTTAACTGATTATGGCTAATTTTTGGTGTCTTGACAACTTTCTCTGTACTAGTCTTACCGGTGAATGCGATGACATCTAAATATCATAGTCAAAAAGATCTGATATCTACAAATGTTGGATTTGTGTTTGCTTAAATTATCGTATCTCCCCTTTCCTTTTATTATTATTATTTTATTTTTTTTCATTTAAAAGCAAATTATGTATAGCTTTTCCCTCTGCCTATAAATCTTTGTGTCTCAGGAGATCAGCCATGTCCCCTCATCTCCTCCTTCTCAGTATGCTGTATTTAGCTATGAGACCACTGGCTGCAGCAGGAGCCTCCCCCCTTTTACCCTATGTGCAAGATGAAGCCGTTCAATTGCTAAATTCACCTCCACAGCCAGTGCGCAACCTGAAATGGAGCAGTTGCGCTTGTTGTCTGCAGGATTTATACTAGACTGTTAGTTCCAGGACTATCCTTCTTGATTATCAAAAGCAACAAGTGTTCCTGCGAAATGCTCAATTCCCAATAACTGTCCAGTACAAACAGGCTTCTGATCACCTGGTGAATAAGAAAAATTCAATGTTAGTTAGGTGAAATGATCTTTTGGATTGCCCAAATAATCATCACTCTCTGCAGCACATTAACTGAACGTGCTGCCGAGAGACAGAAAGATCTATTACTGATCATCCGGTGTATATCTAAACGTTGTCTGCCTGCCCAAACGGGGCTAGTAAATGACAGTCGGCAGGTAAATATGAAGCCAGTTGGCAGTCTAAAACATGGCACATCGACTGCTGTAAATGCACCTTTAAAGCAGAAAAACAACAAAAAAACAATCTAGACCTGATCAAGAGGAGATCGTCTTTGTTTAAGGGACAGTAAATGTTTAGACAGATAGTTATGAAATCACTTTGAATTAGTCGGTGACTAATCATTTCTCCCCGTGACAGTGATCAGATGACACATCTCTGTATGTGTGTGTGTGTGAATGTTTATTTTTTTTCAACTTTTAAAATAAATACAAATTCTGTAATATTCTGTTTTTCAGGTTATCCTCGTTTTTCCACTTTTTTACCCATGAGCCACTTGGACCACGGAAACAGCAATGTTCTGTATGGACAACATCGCTTCTATGAGTCCCAAAAAGGTAATGGTTATACTAAGCGTAGAAACGAAGCCCCTAGTGGTCATGCAAGTTATGCGGGTTACCTTTTTATTTATTTTTATTTTTTTATTCTAATGACCCTATAGGCCTGATTCCTCCAGTTTCCTTTTATAGGACTCCAACTCCTTTTATGTTTTACCCATCCCCAACTAGTTATCCCTCTGTTACTGTAACCAATCATGTTTATGGTACATTGCCTTGTGTGAATGTTCATTATTCCTCCTCCTCTCTATAATTCATTTATGGCCGCTCAGTCATCCTTTAAGAGGTGTGAAATGAATAATACAAAAGCTTAAGTTGTGGTTTAGATCCATCAGTATGTATGATGTCATTGTGTATGAGCTCAGGGCTAATTTGGAATGAAAACATGTTTATGGTATAAAAGTTCCTTTGTGCGCCTTTTTATAGGGGGGGTTTTGATTATTAATCTTTTTTTTCACAGAGAACAGCTCCGCACTAGTATGTGGTATTGCAGACTTGCCCTATTTATTGTATGAGGCTGTGCTGCAATACCAGCCATGGCCACCAAACAAGAGTGGTGCTATAGCTAGAAAAAAAACGGATTTTTTTCTTCACCTAAAAGTAGACTGCCACAAACAAGGGATGATTAGAATGTGACACTTAACATAATATTGAACCAGTCACTTGGATATTTAGATTACTTACTATAAAGATACCCCCACGCCCCATATATACATGTCCCAAGTGGGAAAATTGGGGAAAAGTGAAGAAAACCCAAGCGAATCCCAGGAGAACATCTGTATAATGGGTCAAAAAGTTGAACTTGTGGTCTCCTCACCAACCAATAGTGGCATCATCAGGCTCGGCCCTAGGTCTAGTGCCATCCTATAGTTGATTGATAAACTTAAATAATGACTCGGTTCCACTGTCTGGTTCACCGGGTACCACCATAAAAAAAATAATAAAAAATGTAATATTACATTTTATGTGTGTGTGTATATATGCATATTTTTTTTTAATTAATTTTCAATATATATATATATATACAGTGGGGCAAAAAAGTATTTAGTCAGTCAGCAATAGTGCAAGTTCCACCACTTAAAAAGATGAGAGGCGTCTGTAATTTACATCATAGGTAGACCTCAACTATGGGAGACAAACTGAGAAAAAAAAATCCAGAAAATCACATTGTCTGTTTTTTTAACATTTTATTTGCATATTATGGTGGAAAATAAGTATTTGGTCAGAAACAAAATTTCATCTCAATACTTTGTAATATATCCTTTGTTGGCAATGACAGAGGTCAAACGTTTTCTGTAAGTCTTCACAAGGTTGCCACACACTGTTGTTGGTATGTTGGACCATTCCTCCATGCAGATCTCCTCTAGAGCAGTGATGTTTTTGGCTTTTCGCTTGGCAACACGGACTTTCAACTCCCTCCAAAGGTTTTCTATAGGGTTGAGATCTGGAGACTGGCTAGGCCACTCCGGGACCTTGAAATGCTTCTTACGAAGCCACTCCTTCGTTGCCCTGGCGGTGTGCTTTGTATCATTGTCATGTTGAAAGACCCAGCCACGTTTCATCTTCAATGCCCTTGCTGATGGAAGGAGGTTTGCACTCAAAATCTCACGATACATGGCCCCATTCATTCTTTCATGTACCCGGATCAGTCGTCCTGGCCCCTTTGCAGAGAAACAGCCCCAAAGCATGATGTTTCCACCACCATGCTTTACAGTAGGTATGGTGTTTGATGGATGTAACTCAGTATTCTTTTTCCTCCAAACACGACAAGTTGTGTTTCTACCAAACAGTTCCAGTTTGGTTTCATCAGACCATAGGACATTCTCCCAAAACTCCTCTGGATCATCCAAATGCTCTCTAGCAAACTTCAGATGGGCCCGGACATGTACTGGCTTAAGCAGTGGGACACGTCTGGCACTGCAGGATCTGAGTCCATGGTGGTGTAGTGTGTTACTTATGGTAGGCCTTGTTACATTGGTCCCAGCTCTCTGCAGTTCATTCACTAGGTCCCCCCGGGTGGTTCTGGGATTTTTGCTCACCGTTCTTGTGATCATTCTGACCCCACGGGGTGGGATTTTGCGTGGAGCCCCAGATCGAGGGAGATTATCAGTGGTCTTGTATGTCTTCCATTTTCTAATTATTGCTCCCACTGTTGATTTCTTCACTCCAAGCTGGTTGGCTATTGCAGATTCAGTCTTCCCAGCCTGGTGCAGGGCTACAATTTTGTTTCTGGTGTCCTTTGACAGCTCTTTGGTCTTCACCATAGTGGAGTTTGGAGTCAGACTGTTTGAGGGTGTGCACAGGTGTCTTTTTATACTGATAACAAGTTTAAACAGGTGCCATTACTACAGGTAATGAGTGGAGGAAAGAGGAGACTCTTAAAGAAGAAGTTACAGGTCTCTGAGAGCCAGAAATCTTGATTGTTTGTTTCTGACCAAATACTTATTTTCCACCATAATATGCAAATAAAATGTTAAAAAAACAGACAATGTGATTTTCTGGATTTTTTTTTTCTCAGTTTGTCTCCCATAGTTGAGGTCTACCTATGATGTAAATTACAGACACCTCTCATCTTTTTAAGTGGTGGAACTTGCACTATTGTTGACTGACTAAATACTTTTTTGCCCCACTGTATATATATATATATATATATATATATATATATATATATACAGTATATACTGTGTGTATATGTGTGTGTATGTATATATATATATATATATATATATATATATATATATATATATATATATATAGATCTATATATATTACATATCAAATTGTAAAAAGTAAAAAAAAAAAAAAAAGTACAATAAATTATGAATAAGATTATAATATTCATAGAATATGTCAAAAAATAAGGGCAAAGTTAAAAAAAAACAACAACAAAACCCCTCCAATCCCGTGTGTACTCTGGAAGCTTGCGCCGTCCACCTGCCCGCTGGCATGTCGTGCAGAAGTTTTGCTACCTCATTTGGCAACAGACAGGCATGCATGCAGAAATTCAGCATTCCCACAAGCCTTCACGCTCTTGATTTTTTTTTTTCCCCCTTTGCAAAGTTATAACTAAGCTGAAATAACAGGACTGGACTTGAATTTTTTATGACCTGCGTTTACTTAACCTTCTCAACGTTCTGTATTACTTGCCGCATGAAATTCCTCCGGTAATCCCCCACTAATCTGTCCTTCGTTGCATTTCTGAGGCTAAAGAGCCAGCAGGAATAGCAAGTGGCGGTCTGGTGACAATATTAAGATTAGGAGGCAAAATAAAGAAATAAAGATGGGGGGAATGGCAGACGGGGTTATGTTTTATCTTCCGGGATAGTCTCTAGCCATCGGGATCAAAAATGAGGCTAGCCAACATCTGCTGGAAAAAAAAAAACCTGCGTTTGTTGCTGGCCGGTAAGTCACCTCAATCTGCTCAGACAGCTTTGGCTGTAATAATTAGAGGTGGGCAAATCGGTAAAAAATTGTTTAGCCGAAGGTTTAATTCCAAATTGCTTAACCATGATTCTCTAGTATTAGGATGAAATACAGATCTTTATAGACCCCTGTAGTTTTCTTTTTAGCTTTGGGATAGGAAATTTGCGCAATATTTGCAGCTTTGATAATACAAAATATAATCATGATAATTAGTACAAGAATATTCTAATGAAAATTTCAATAACATTTCTTATCACCATGTAAAAAAAAAAAAAATCAAAATTGGATTTTTACCCTAGCTTTTAAGTCTAATACTGGACTCACAATTCCTTTATAATACTAGTATTTGTCTAGCATTGGGCTTAGTGGCTAATGTGAAAATTGTGAAATTTCAAATTTTTTATTACTTTTTATTTTACATGATATGAAAAAAAAACCTGATTTAAACAATAAATCAATTTTCCTTTTTAAAGTTTCTCCTTGTGGAGAGAATCAACTTGGCATAGACAGATTAATAGGCCGTGCAATCCGTGCAATGTTCCCCTGAGAATTTAAGTATCCTATTCAGAGAGGAAGAGGATGGGCACTCTAGTGTCACCTATTGGAAGTAGCTATCCTAAATGTTAATATTGGCCCTTTTAATATTATTATTATCCTCATCAGGTTAATTATTTTGTCATTTGACGTTTTGCTTTTGACAAAATGCAATGAAAAAAATAGGGGATTCAGTTTAAAGGGATTGCCTTGGATTTAAATGGACTTTGCTTCTTTCTTTCACGAAAAAAAATAGTACCACTTCTTTGAACAAGTTATGCATGGTTTTGCAACTCCGCTCTATTTATTCAGTCAAGCTGAATTGCAATACCAGAAACGGCCATGGATGGGAGAGGTGCTGTTTCAGGAAGAAAGCAGCTATTTTTTTCCCAATCCCGAATAGCCGTTTATCTAATGCGTATCTTGTATGTACTGCCGTGAGTACCAGACAGGATGGGTTCTAATCATGTCCAGTTCTTTTGCTACCATTGTTGCCAATGTGGTATTGCCATGACCAAGATGGCCAAATTTTGCGCAAGTGTTGACATACACCCAGGCTAATTTCTACCCAGGTTTCCCCAGAAATCCATTACAGTTGGCAACTATGATTGTTATTGCATCCTTTCTAGGGGATAACGCAAATAAAAATCTGATTAATACTACAGATTGAATTAGAAAATGGCAGCATATGACGGGCTTCAGTGTTTCCCATGTCAATGGACAGTTTGGTTGCTATGAATGCTTTGCCGTTCAACCACAGTGAATTGAGTAGTGTTGTTCTGTGTGACCGGAGGAACGTTGGTGGAGACTAAAACCTGACCCTATGACATCTACATATAGGAATGGTGGCTGTGTGTGGCCCATAAGTCTATGAGCATTACGAAGATGGCTATGCCAGCATAGCCTCATCACTTCACAATCTAATGGGATCGCCAACTGGTCATCAGATTTACCTGTTTTCTTAAAATGTTTAGGTCCCAAAAAGCAATCTATCCACTCTCTATATAAATAGTGACTAGCAAGAAAGAGGATGCATGAAAGGCCTCAAGCTGGGCCTAGGAGATGTAGGACTTGAAGGGCACCACAAGCTTCCTAGCACTTAATAAACTAGTTTAGAAGAACAGCCTGGGTGGGTGTTTGGTGGTTGAGGCCTCTTGTTGCTATGTGTCACAACCTTAGCAACCAGTCATGATTTTTCATGTTTTTATATTTTCCCAATAAAGTTTGTTTATTTTACCTTTTGGAGCTGGAACATCGTGGGTTTTTTTTCCGTAAATATATATATACTAGATGGTGGCCCGATTCTAATGGATCAGGTATTCTAGAATATGCATGTCCACATAGTATATTGCACAGCCCACGTAGTATATTGCCCAGTCACGTAGTATATTGCCCAGTCACGTAGTATATTGCCCAGCCACGTAGTATATTGCCCAGCCACGTAGTATATTGCCCGGCTACATAGTATATTGCCCAGTCACGTAGTATATTGCCCAATCACGTAGTATATTGCCCAGTCACGTAGTATATTGCCCAGTCACGTAGTATATTGCCCAGCTACGTAGTATATTGCCCAGCCACGTAGTATATTGCCCAGCCACGTAGTATATTGCCCAGCCACGTAGTATATTGCCCAGCCACGTAGTATATTGCCCAGCCACGTAGTATATTGCCCAGCCACATAGTATATTGCCCAGCTACGTAGTATATTGCCCAGTCACGTAGTATATTTCCCAGCCACGTAGTATATTGCCCGTCACGTAGTATATTGCCCAAACATGTAGTATATTGCCCAGTCACATAGTATATTGCCCAGCCACATAGTATATTGCCCAGTCACGTAGTATATTGCCCAGTCACGTAGTATATTGCCCAGCGACGTAGTATATTGCACAGC